>NC_056743.1:1562275250-1562307761 GCF_019279795.1 Protopterus annectens | reverse complement strand
TTAAATTTTAGATTTGTCTGTGGTCTGCGTGACGTTAAGCAAAGGTTAAACTCCTGAAGCGCTTATCCATTTAACCGTGTTTAAGCGCCACTAACCGTCATGCAAACCCGAGCAAAGCAGCTTCCAAGTGCTTAAAAGTGCTTTAATCAACCTGCATCTGACAGCCCTTATTCTGGCCATCAAAATAAATTAACAGCCCTTGAACCCAGGGCTATGAACTCCACAGTCACTGACTTTACCACTAAGTCATCTAAGATATGCACAAATGTTATGGTGTTTGGAATATACATTTTACTACGGGCATTCCTCACTATTGAAAACAAATGTGACAGTCAGTTGGTGTACATATGTATGATACATGTTAATGTTCATATGTTTGTGGAATTAAGTTTTGCAGTGTGACCTGACAGGGTGTATTATGGATGAGAATGGTTCTTGTTTTGTTTCTTTTTTATATTGTCCCCATACTCCATGTATACCCCTCCAGTTCACTTACTGAACATCCAGCCCAGGCTCACCTTGATGCATAATTTCATTACCCATCATTCCTCCCCCCACCCCAATCTCCACATACACAGCAACCACCCCTTCTATGGTGAATTAAGTTAATATTAATAGTTATAATAGAGCTGCATGTGTTTGTGTACACTTCAATTCCTTTGGATTGCTTCTGTGTCACAAAGTGTGTTCATAGATGTTTATATATATGGCTATAGATGTAACTGTATATATATATATATATATATATATATATATATATATATATATATATATATGTATATATATATATATATATATATATATTTCTATGTGCATACATCACTTACATGCATATATATATATATATATATATATATATATATATATATATATATATATAGAGATAGATAGATATATATATATATATATATATATATATATATATATATATATATATATATTTAATATTAATTTGTAACAGTTATGCATATGTAGACTTGTTTATGTTGATTCACAAACTACACTACATTACAATGTACTGTACATATGTACACAAAGTGACTGTCCCATTTGGGGTCAGTACTGTGGAATGCCTATAGTATAAGGTGTAGTCTAAAGAGAATGAAGTTTATATACAGCTCAGATGGCTTAGTGGTAAGTCCCATGACTATGGTGTGTATGGTCCAGGGTTCAACACCTGCGATGGTTTAGAAATGTGTTTTACTCCAGAATAAGGCTCATTTAAGCAGTTGTAAGCATGTTTAAAAGTGTTTTTGCGACATTAAAGCAGCAGTTAAACTCAGTTGAACACACTTTAAAACTTATAACCTGTGCGTGCAAACACGCCCACATCCACTAACTACTCAGGATATATACATTTCAGTGAAGTAACATCTCACTATGTGCTTACATAACATTACATTTCTGTTGACTTTCCTCTCCAGCACACATGGGTTTATATGGGTGTTTCAAATGTTTATTATACTGAAGAATACTACCTAAATATGCAAGCTGTGGTTAAGGTATACTTTTTAACATGAAAGACATCTCTGACTTTATTGGGATTTGACCAAGGAATGCACAGATACTATGCAAATGCTGTAACCATTACACTATTGACATTAACGTTGCCTCTGCCTATTTCCTATTTAGGTGATTTCTATGTGTAAGTTAGGCTAAGCAAAGGGCAGAGACACCCAAACCCACTGAGCTTCACTTACTCTTGAAATAAAAACATTACAAATGAAATGAGAGACTATAAATTAAATTCCTAACTACATTAGGCATAGTCCCTCACTGACACATTTCATGAGAAACCTTGATGTGTGAATGGGTAACAGAATATACACCCCTGGGATTATGTGTCCCAGAACCATACAGTCAGGAGGTGGGGGAGACCCTCCAGTTTTATAGCTGCAAGACCTGTTGGGGATTTTGAATGGTGTTGATTTTTTATGTTAACATACCCTCTTTAGATCACTAAGTGCCCCTATCACCCTCTGCCACCCCAGTCTTCAACAACTTCTGGCAACTCTACCTGGAATCACTTCATTGGCTATGCTTTACTTCATCAATGGTGTGGAGAAAGCCAACACACTGTAGCTATGCTTCTGAATGCCCTTAGGAAGATAGCCTACTACCTATCTGTGAACCTGTAAAGTGCAGGTCATCACAGACATAATATGTGAATAAACAGAGCTTTCAGATCACAATATACAGTGAAACATCACCATGTAGTCAGAAAACAGTTAAGTACGGCAAGAACATGCAGAACACTGATACTTAATCACTCCAAAAGCCTATCTTGGAAGCTAGAAGACTTGTATAAGTTTAAGGCTTTCTATTGCTTACTAGTAGGTTACCTACAGGAAAGATGATAAACAAGCACAGATGGGAAACGTGCATGCAACAATACCATACCGGCTTGCATGTGTCAGCCTTAGGCTTTGGAATACTGGCCAAAGCTCTTAGTGCCCCCATGGTACCTTTTATAGGCAAGTCTCAAAGGTGAATCTCACCTCTGTAAATGGCATAGCGAAATCAATGAGGGTTATGCTTCTCAATGCCAGGGGTTGTAATCACAACATGCACGTACTCACAGCACTCCCCCGTATGGACAACATCAACATCTTTGCAGTAACTCAGACCTGATTTACAGCTCCTGAGAGCACACCAGCACTACTGGACTACAACCCATACCACACATTTCGACCACAGAACATGGACTGACACAGACATGGAGGGGGTGTATCCATATTCATCAGGGATACCTACACCTCCAGGTTAGTGGGGCAGCATGATACCTCTGAGATCATCCATGTGCAGCTAACATCAGCCACAACTGCAGTGCAAACTGTGGCCTGCTACAGATCACCCTCCATGACCTAGGACCACCACTCCTCCTAGCTGGAGACAGTGGAAAACATGACAGTCCTACCGAACACCCTGGTATTGGTTATGTCAACTACCCTACCATTAACTGGGAAACTTACTCGAGTACTCACTTCCAGGCCCAGTGCTTCCTGGAATTTATCACCTCATATGCCCTGTGTCAGATGGTAAACTCCCTAATGAGAGGTGGAAACATGCTAGAAGTGGTAATCACCAACATGGGTGACAGATGTACCACAGCAGAGGTAAACCGGTCACTGGTTAGATCTGACCATGGACTATTCACTGATGATTTCCACACCCAACCATCTTCCCCACCCAAGAAAACCACAGTGAATACCTTCCCTACAGCTAAATACACACTACTAAAGACAGAGGTGGGAGGTTTCACAGCCCCCACACTAAGGGAAAACACTGCTCAAGATACAGAAAGATTTACAAATGCACTCTATAAGCACCCACAAGGATGTATGGATCATGCCATCACTGGAAACCAAGACTCGCTCCTCCTAGACATGGACACCAGTCTGGTGGACCCCTGCAATAAACAGGCTATACAACAGAAGTAGGACAGTAGTCCAGAAAACAGCAAAACCCAAGAAGGGCAGACATCCATGACCAGTATTAGTAAGAAACATAGGTCCATCATGAAATCATCCAAGGCTAACATCAACAGGAAAATAGGCAGGGATTCAAAAGATAACCACAAAGCCTTCTTTGGCTATGTCAAGGATCTAAGTGGTAACACACAATTTGCACTGTGCCGGTGCAATATAGCACAAAATATACTGACCCGACTGATATCGCCAACATCCTTGCAGATACATTCAGTGTTAACTTCACCCCCTAAAGAGCCCACAACAATACCCAGAAAGTACAGTATCCCAGACATCAGAGACACACAGGTGGAAATGGCCCTCTCAAATGGCAATACACAGTGTCAGTGGAGGCAGATGGTGTCCCAGACTGCATCTTGCAAACACTACAAGACAATCTTACCCCCCACCTAATTAAGCTTTTCAACCTCAGCCTCTACACAGGCTACATGCCCATACAATGGTGCATAGCAATGGTTATTCCACTCCACCAGAGTGGAAACACAACTGACCATGGTAACTACCACCCCATAAGCCTGACTAGCCTGGTCTGCAAAGCTATGGAGTGCATCCTCATGGCACTCATTGACAAAGTCATTGGTAACCTCCAAACACTTGACCCAACCCAGGTTGGCTTGGTTGAGTGCAGATCATGCCTACTGAACCTGTTTGACATCTTACAGACAGTCACCAAGACATTAGATGAGGGGACAGGTGGTTCACACATACTACCTGGACCTCGCCAAGGCTTTTGACACCATTCCCCACTCAGGTATTATTGATAACCTCACCAGCCTGTACATAAACCCATACATCACAGAATGGGTTGCTAACAGGCTTACACACAGAACCCACATGGTAAGACTAGCAGCCTCCAGGTTCAACTCTTAACTAGTCACAACCGGTGTCTCACAGGACTCAGTCCTGGGACCTCTGCTGTTTGGCATATACTTCTCAGAAGTACAGGCAAACACAGATGGAATACGGCAGACCATGTTTGGTACTGACTGCAAACTGGGAGCCATAATTGACAGTCCAGCTGACACAGACATCCTTCAAGAGGCCTCACAGAGACCAACACAGGTTGTCATAGTCATGGCCTCCAGCTAACTGCCACAAACTGCATGGTCATTCCATTTTGGAAAAACTAAACACCCACATATTAACACATAAGTGGCAGCCACTTTAATACAGACAAGGTAATAGGGTATCTGGGGACTAAGGTAGATAGTGATCTCTCCTTTGAGAATCATATCTCCAAAGTATTTAGGACATCCTTCTATGTAAGCCATCTGATTTCTAAAGGGTTTGCATCTAGACATACTGAGGTTATAGTACCCCTTCACTCATCACTCATCAGTCCCATCATAGAGTATAATAACCCATTTGAGATGTACCTCAGAAGACACTTCCGCCAGCTTGAAGGTTCTCGAACATACCTTGCCAAGAGGATTACTGGCCTCAAACATATGTCCTATGCAGCCAGACTGAATAAACTCCTGCTTTACTCAGTGTCATCTCATTTACACAGAGATGATCTCTGCTGGCCAACAAAGCCATGTCCAACTCAGGCTTAATGGATATGCTCCACCTATGGGAATCCATGTCACAGTGAGCCACATGCTGTAGTGAGCTAAACCTTGCCATAACAATAACTAGAAGATGCTGGAGAGACTGATTCCTGTCACAGAAACTCCCCATGCTTTGGAACTACATCCCTAATTACATTATACAGAGCCCCTCACTAACACTCTTCAAGACAAACCTTGAAGAGTGGATAGGGAACAGTAGATACACCTCAGGGATCCTGCCATCGGCTCTGCTTTACAGAGGGACAGTTAATTAATCAATGGGGTAGCAAAAGCTGACACATTTTGGCTAGGCTTATGAATGCCCTCAGGCAGTTAGCCAAGTGCCTACCTATGAACCTATGAACCTATACATACAGTATCAGCACATGCTGATAGCTTAATTTACTCTTCAGGTGTTGACTTACCTTGTGCCAGTAGCAGTTGTATGTGCAATAGTTGAGGGCTGCCTATGTTGGATGCACAGAGTAGACTGCCTATGCATGACAATTTACAGTTAGTTTTGTGTGTGTGCCATCCATTTTTACTGTGTGTGCAGGTGGAGAAAGGTTTCAGTCCCTATGTGCCTACACTGTCAGTGGGTGTGCTATAAGTTCCCTCCTTGCCAAGGCATGGGCATACTGGGCATGCCTCCGTCTGCCTACTGGAGTGGGCTTAGGGTGTTCATGGTCTGAGTACCTCTGTACCTGTGGGGCCCTTGGCAATGGTGGTGGGCTGTGAGGGCTTCACCATTCTGTCCCTGCTGCAGCTGTTTCCACAGGATCATATTGTGTAGCATGGCACATACTATGAAGATGTGAGCACATGTGCCTGGAGAGTACTGCAAGGCTCCACCAGATATGTCCAAGCAAACAGAACTGTGATTTAAGCATCCCAAACACATGCTCTATGATGATTCTGGTTTGTGCATGTGCCTCATTATGGCATTCTTGCATGGGTGTGTGTGCATTACTGATGGGAGTCATCATCCACGGTTCCACTGCATAGCCAGCATCCCCCACCATGTGGCCATATGGGATGTCACCTCTGGCAAATACCTGATGCATCTGTGAGTCATGATAGCTTCCACGGCTACCAGCACACGCATCCATGATAATTCCCTGGGCATTGCACACGATCTGGCAGTTGATGGAGGGATATCCCTTGCGGTTTATGTAGCACCTACCCTGCTCACTGGGTGGTGACTTGATGTGTATGTGCGTGCAGTCTATTACACCCAGTACCTCTGGGTATTCTGCCACATGGTGGAAGAGACACATATTGCTGGCCAACTCCTCCTGTGTTTGGGGGAAGTATATGTGCTCATTGGCATATGGTAACATGGTAAAGTACCCTGGATGCTGATGCCTGTAAGATCCCCATGATATCTCCAGCTGGTCTTTGAAAGGTAGCTGTAGCTAGTATTCTCAGGCTTACACATACCTTCATATCCACTGGGATGGGTTCCCCTCTGTTTTCTCTGGCTCTGAGGCATGGTCGGCACAGCTCCACAAGTTGCTGTAGGGTGTCCCTGTCCATCCTGAAATGCTCTACTATCTCCACATCATGTAGCCCCTGGTAGGTTACCCTGGGTGTGAACACTCTTCTTCTCCTCTTGTGCCTGAGGTGGTTGTCAGCATCATCCTCTACACCACCTTCAGTCTCCAACACATGCTGGTGGATCAAAGCTATGGCAGCCCTTAACATGTACATATTAAAAGTTCCCCCTATGTATAAACCCATGCTGCAGAAGGTATGGGAATACACAAGTGTATGTGAGGTGCTTTTACACTTTATACTATTGTGCTATGGATGCTGCTGATGTCATTGGGTGTGTATGAGCAATTCCAGCTGCAGGGTATCTTAATTATGGATTTTACAGTGAGTACTGCAAATGTGAGGCCTTTAGTGTGGATTTATGCTTGCCTGCCTTGATTTATCTGTTGCCCTTTAATTCACTTTTATACCAGGATCCCCTCCCATTACCAGGCATGCCTCCACCTGTCATCTTTCTTGTTTTGTACTTTCCCTACCCAGTCATGTGTTGCAAAATGTGTCTTATAGCTGATATAATACAAATCTGCTTTGTTCTGCTGTGACACTTTACTGTTTTCTTTGCAGTACAACCCCTCCCCTTCTCTGTTCTGCAGGTAGCTGCTTGCAGCCTTGTTAGCTGTTGTCAATGGCCCACTGTAGGCTCCTCGGTGTTATTTAGTATTTTTACTCCAATTTCCCTGCTGCAGCATTTCCTTATTTTTTTCCTCTATCCTTCCTGTTTCAGCTCCAGTGCACGCCGCGCAGACCAGTTTACAGAGATTAAGCACGTTTTAATCTCGTTCACATGCATACTCAGTTACCTTGTGTACTCTCAGCTAAGCAAAGCTATAGCCAGTTCAACACACCCCTACCCTGCAGCTTTGCTTAGCTATGGGCAAACCGGATTAGCAATGCTCCAATGTGCTTACAGCAAAGGTGACACATCCCTCTCTTGATGTCATCTTTATCTCAAGGGCACACCTCAGTGTTATAACGCTATGCTGTGAGGTGCAACCTTACACCTGCGGGGAATCTGTGATTCACTATTATTCCTCTCATTTGCATGGCATTGCCTACTAATTTCTAGCTACCGCGCATAACACTGTCACAGCCCCTTAGCAACCCTTGCACCTTGGTATGGTGTAGCATGCCTGCCATTGACTATTATGGGGAAATCATGATATGTGTTACATTGCAGTTTTATTCTATATTTGTCTATTTTCCTTGTGATCCCATTTGCACGCCACTGCCCTGCACTTAAACTTCACGATAGTGCGTAAAAGGAAATTAAATGTTATTTTTATATTTTGTACATTTTTTTATGTCAATGGCTATATATTTAGCCATTGGCATATATTAATAATATAATACCTGTGTTTGGTCAGCTGTCATGGCTCCGATTTTATGTTTGCAAAAATGTAAACCATTTTTTACAATTTACATTTGTGCCTCCTTACATTACGCCCGCACCACTTCATGGATCACTACATACCTTCATTTGCATGCTACACTGCTGCACATTGGGTGATTAGCATACAGGGCCCCAGGAGCTGTGCGGGTGTATTGTACGTAGGTAGTGCACATGAGAGCAGCTCATAACTGGATCTCTCATCGGCCATATTTGGTGTTGGAACGCTGACGCTACGCCTGCACCTGGCGCAAGCTTCATGAATCCCAGGGAATATATTTTTTTTCACGAGAGAAAACAAGTAAATTGGAGGCTGGAAACATTATTTTAACAATACATTTTTTTCTACTTGTTTAAAATATGTATTACATTTAATAAATTGAGTGCAGTTTTTCTCCATGAGCATTGGCTGGAAAGGAGAAAGGCCCAGTTGGAAATTCCCGGTAAACAAATGCAATAAATAAATAATGAATAAATAAAACTTATACTCAGCATTGATAAAGCCAGTTATTGAGTTAATCCTGTTTGGGATGTTTCCTGCCAAAAATCAAAGTAAAATACAGAACTATAAGAGAAAACCATCCCTGAAGATGAATGTTTCTGCAGCTTGTGGAAGTCTCAAGTCATATGACGAGAGATTGCAGGTAAAGCACTGAAATGAACTGCGGGTGCTAAGACTGCATAGTAATAAGACATGGCTACCCATGTTCTATTGCTATTTTCATAGCATCATGTAAATCCCAATGGTACTGAGACTTATGACCATTCACACCTTGCCAGAACCCACTTTCAGTACAAATGCCTTTTCTCCAGAAGTGCCATACCAGCCAAATCTGGAGTAAATTAGTGGATATCCATCCAGTCACCTAGTTTGTGTTTAAAGGAAGCTAGAGACTTACACTGCTTAACATTTCGGGAAAGTTTATTTCAGAGATTTGGATGGTGCTGGGTTATAGGTTTATAGGTAATTACTAGGCTAATGGCACAAGAGTCTTTACAAACCTAGCCAATAACACCCAGGATATGACAATATTATATCTTAATTTCACAGATGTGGAATGGGGTAGTATCAGGGTAGTGGGTCTTTGGGTGTTGGACCCTTAGTCATTTTGCAGACTGCCTCTGTCCAAAAGGGACATGGGCAGTACCCCAAATTCTTTTGAAGAAAGTGAGGGATGGGCTTTGTTTTACAAAGACTGGACGTTTATTCCATAGACAAGGTGGGATATGAGTCTGTCATTTCATCAAGTTCTGTTAGAGTCACAAATAAGGCTCAGGTCCTTGGAAAGTTTAATCCTCATATCATTTTTCTTGTGAATATCTAACATTTCATCAGAGCTGGATCAGAGAATGCCTTATAGGTCAGGCATAAGTCCCCACTGAATAAACTAGAGTAAAGGGACAGAGCCTTTAGTCAGTCTGCATACGACATGTTTCTTATGCTTTGTATTTTATTAGTGAGAAACCTCTGGGGCCACTCCAGTTGGTGTAAGTACCTGGTAAAATACATGCAGAAGGGAATATTGTACTCTATTATGGGCCTGATGAAGGCCAAGTACAATGGCACTATGACTTCCTTTGATCTTGATGTTATGCCTTTACTTATAAGTTGAGACAAACAGAAGGATTTCCTCATTACTACAGCTACCCAGAGGTTAAGGTTTAGGTTACTATTTATCTGTGTTCCTAGGTCCCTCACCATTAGGTCTATTTTTAAGGGTGTGATATCAATATCAATATTATAATTTACAGGGATATCTGATTTACTGAAGGATTTGATTACACATTTTTTAGCATTTAGTCTAAGACCATGATTTTGGAACCAGTTGTTTGTCATTTTAGGCCTGTTTGTAGGATGTCAACATTATTTGGGGATTCAACTATTGCTTCCAGCTTTACAGGTGTTAGCAAACTTGATGAGCCAAGGCCCCTGACATTGGCTTTCACTTCAGAGAAGTATATACTAAACAGAAGGGGTCCCAACACTGAGCCCCATGGGACACTGCTAGTAACATATTTCTTATCGGAAGTAGATTCACCTATCCAGATAATGTGTCCTGTCAGTAAGCCAGTTGGCTGATGTAGGGGTTTATGCCTAACTCAGTAAGTTTATCGATGATCCCCGAGTGGGGAATTGTGTAGCATGCTTTGGCCATGTCTAGATAAGTGGTATATACTGTTTTACTGTCATCCATGGCCCTGGCGGCTTTCTCAAAGAAGTTCACCAGATTGAGCAGCTAAGACCTCCCTTTTACAAAGCCAAATTGGCTCTGGTCCAGTGTTTGGAGAGTTCCTATGTCATGATAATTCTCTCTGTGGCCTCGCAGATAAGACTGGTCAGATGTATGAGTCTGTAGTTCCCTGGTCAGTTGAGGGGTTCCCTCATTTGGAGGAATAACTGTTGGAGTCCTCCAGTCCTCTCGAATAAAGTCCATCTGGAGGCGGTGGTTAAAGAGGGTTTCTAGTGGCCCTCATAGGTTCTATTTTTAAGCTATTTAAGAAACATCCCAGAATGCTGATGGACCCCGTGGAGGCTGTATCTTAGGCTTTAGCGAGTGCAGTAAGGACCTGTTCCCTCATAATGGCCAGGGGGATGGTTACAAGTATTTGTTTGGGTGTGGTAGGAGGTGATGGGGGGGAGAAGTTTGAACTGAACTTGTTGGCCAGCAGGTTTGCTATAATTTCAGGCCAGGTGTAAGTGATGCAGTTCCTGATTAACTTGTTACATTGCCGAGCATTTCTCCTGAGGTTACGAACATAATTAAAAAAAGCCTTATGGTTATCTTTCACATGGGAGGCTATCTTTGCCTCACAGTTTGATTTGGCAGATTTGACCAGCTCTTCAATTTATTGGTTTGCTTATTTAGACTGGTGAGAGTCTTTTTACACTCTTTTGTCTATTCCTTCTTAGCTTTGGGGAGGATGTTTTACTTTTGTTGAATAGCCTAGTTATGCTAGGGGTCCACCAGGGTGGTTTATTTTTTCCAGTAATCATAGGTTTGACTTGGACAGATATTGCCTCCTCTATGCAACTATGGATGTGGTTGTCCAGTGCTTTTGTATACAGCTCAGAAAAGGCCTCAGTGTCATTCGGGTTTGAAGGAGCTTGGAAGCTTAATAAGTTGTCCTTAGTTTGAAGTAACTGGCCTTAGCAAAGTTCTTAGCAGATTAGTTTTCATGCTAAAGGAGATCATTTTGTGGTCAGATTTTACCAGGGAGGAGTTAATACATGAGAAGGAGCAGCATCCCCTCATGTTTGTGAGTACTAGGTTTAGGATATTTGTACCTCTAGTTGGGGAGCTAGCTAGTTGCTCCAAGATGTTTGTGTTGATGAAGTCCACAAACCTCTGAACAAGTAAATTATGGGTCATATAAGTCTCCCAGTTTATGAAGGGGTTGTTGAAGTCACCCAAAAGTATGGTGATAGGCTGAACATTAAGAAATTCCAGTAGGTTTAAGTAGGAGATGTGGTTTTCCAGACTCATATTAGGGGATCTGTAGCTAGCAAGGATATCATAGGGGGTCACACCTATAGTTAGCTGGGCATGGAACAGCTCAAGCAAGTCATATTTTTGGACCAGTCTAGCAGTGCACTTGTCCTTTATGAACAGCAAGACACATCCATTCATTGTAGGGAGATCTAAATGCATAAAAGGCATTGTAGCCTTTGATAGCCGGGTGCTTTTCATGGTTCTGAGCCATATTTCCATGACTGCACATATGTCTGCATTCTCCATGTTGAGGACTGCTTCCGGGGAGTTCAGTTTTTTATTTAAACTGATAGCATTAAGCAGCAGTATCTTTAGGTATCCATGATTGATTTTTGTTATTTTGGAGTGTTTAACAACTTTGTCCAGCCTAAAAAAGTTACTATGGGGATAGATCATTTTTTTCCCAGTATCAGGAAGCCAAGTGATGATAAGACCAAACCATCTCTGGCAAAGCATTGTGGTTTGTTGATCATATCTCCCCAGGCTGACAGATATTGGATCACCTTGTTATGATACCAGAAATGAAGTTAATTGTTGAAGTCAATCATTTTGTGCTGGTACTATGGCATCTTCACTGGTGAAGGTAGGATGCTACTCAAGGCTAGATTCATACCTATCTGGCACACATATTCAGACAGCTCCACCATGTCTGTCTTCATATAGTCCAGTGTGGTATGTCTTAGGTTGTTTATGCTCACATGGACTATGACTGTGTCATACTGATACTTGTGATTTAAAGACCTAGGTACATGTGTGATCTGGTGGATCCTGGCTCCAGACAGACAGCTCACTGTGATCTTCTCATTGTTTAGCCTGGTAAGGGGAACATCAGTATGTCTTACAATGGAATCCCCAATAACTACAATGTTTGGCTGTGTGGTGTGTTGCCTTACAGGCTTGAAAATGGGGCTACTATGGTTTTCAGAATTATGGGTTGTGCTGTCTTTTTTGAGTGTGTGTGCAGGGCCACTGAGAGATGTTTTTATGAGGTCTTGGAGGTTTTGGTAGATTACAAGTAAGTGCCTCTGCATATTTGGGTCTGTCTGTTTGTTCCTTATAAACCTCTCTCTCCAAATGTTGATGAAGGCTTAAGTGCCCAGTTGTAGTATTTGTGGAGATATTGGACTTGCAGAAAAACAGGGAGGTCCAGGACAATTGGGTCTTTAATGGAGTGGCAATGAAGACAAAGATCTGCTATCAAAAGCTTGCAGCATATTAAATAGAGGGACTGATCTTCAACTGAATAAAGGGATAAAGCTTCCAACTCCTCTCAGTAACTCAGGGACTTTAGGCTTGCTATCTTTTTTGTTAGGAACCTTTTGCGTTTTTCTAATTGTTTGCTTGGTAAGATACATTGCAACTGACCACTCTGTTATTACCAGCAAGTTTCATAACAAATCTCAAAGGAGAACAGAGATAGTTTAAATACAGTCCCAAGTGGCTTTAGGTTATGCACATTTACTGATACAGTATGGCATTTTGCATCGTACTTTGTTTTTACTGTGGAAACTTTGGAAAGTTTCTGCTCAGTACTCTGAATACAATAATGGTATAAATACCTTGTTACTGATTGTCAGCCCATCAGAAGTAAAAATCATATTTATTTCTCCAGAATACAAAAGTTTTATGTCTCTAGACATGTGACCACCCCACACCTAGATTAGAGTTGTGCACAAGTAGATAAAGTCATGTATAGGTCTTTACAGCTGAAACCACTAGCTAAGATCATTTTGTGCATGTGGGACATGATATATTATACTGATAAATTTACTATAACTTCTTAAGGTCCCTTTTATTGGCAGATACAACAGTAGCCTTACATTGATGTTTGGATGCTCTGGTTTTGGCACTCATTTCAAAAACAAAATGTGCATTTTGTATTTTTTTAAAGCTGGCTCACTGACTATGTATCTGAATCATATTATTGGTGTGTTCATATGAAATAGAAATCCAAAATAATACTGTTTCCTAGAAAAAAAGCAATACTTTCTGTCAATTTTGTATATTATAGCAAACTCTACATATTTTATTTACTCAAAAAGTGTGCCTATATTTGACGTACTGTTTCTGATTTTCCCTAAAAGCTATTGAGATTTACAAAGCATAACAGTCAGCTGAAAACAAATTTATAGCTCTCAATTATCTTCAGGGTAAAATAAACAAAAGACATCAAAAACATAAATATGTAATAATGGTTTGCTTTCAGACAAAAACAATGCATGCTTCCATATAAAAGTAATTTGATTTTTTTCATTGTTTGTATATGTTGTCAAAAAAGAAACATTAAAAATGTTTGCCTTAAATTTCTAGCTACAGCTGCCCCTTTCTATTAGAGTTAAGAAGCCCAGCCCAGTGGTATTTTATCAATACTTACAACAGTAACATTCTCTGAAATTTTAATATATGAAATACTTAACTGTTTTGGAAATATAGGCTTTTAAATGCAAAGAGCAAAAAAAATGCCAAATACAGACTGTGTTTTTAGGACAGACTGGATGAAAATGCGCAATCATAGGTTCATAGGTTCATAGGTAGGTACTAGGCTATCTGTCCAAAGGCATTTATAAGCCTGGCCAGAATGTGTTGGCTTTCGCCGCCCCCTTAGATTAGTTCCCTGTGCCTCTGTCCAGCAGAGCCACTGAAGTGATCCCTGGGGTAAACTTTCTGTTTCCCATCCACTTGTCAAGGTTTCTTTTGAAGAGTGTTAGCGAGGAGCTCTGCCTAATGTAGATTGGAATCTTGTTCCAAAGCATGGGAAGTCTCTGGGACAGGAATCTATCCCTCCAGCACGTCCTATTTATTGTTGTGGTGAGGTTTAGATCCCTAGAGCATGTGGCTCGAAGGGATAAGGTTTTCTTTAAGTGGTGCATGTCCATCAATTCTGGGTTGGACATGGCCTTGTATGTCAGGCAGAGATCACCTCTGAGAAGTGCAACCAAGTACAACTGGAGTTTCTTCAGTTGAGCTGCATAGGGCATCAGGGGACTCATAGGGGACTCATTAAGGAGTCACTTATTGTATATTTACTGTTTCACAGAAATTATATATTTATTTCATTTAAATAATTTTTACTCAATATTGGTCTGTGCCAGATAGAACAGTTAAATCAAGCAATATACTTCTAAAGGCCCTGGTGGTCATTAGCCTAATATACAACTATGAACCTGTGAACCTATAAACTGTAATGTATAGATCTAGAAGACATGAGTTTGGGGTGACAGGACAGAGTTGGCTGCTGTTGTTGCCCTTAAACCTTTTGATTGTGACATAGCAATTACCATTGTTGCCTCACAGTATTCTGTTCTCCAGTTCATTTCTCTGTTGGGGAGCCTTTTGTGGAGTGTGCAAATCCATGAATAGGTTTTTGCCAGGAGCCCCAGTTTCTTTTCTGTCCAAAGACATACCAGAGGTGAATTGATAATCTTTTCAATTGTCTGCAGTTGTACATCTGTGCATGAGCATCCTATGATAGAATTACTGACCATATCATCTTGCGCATAACTGGCTACTTTAATGCAAGCATTTAGCAATCCGCAGCCCCATCATGATATGTATAACTGATGACAGGAGGTTTACTCAAACCCAAATTTTGCAAGCTGCAAGACAGCTACTTATTCTTGACCAAACAGATTCCAAAACCACTACACTGAAGCAGAAGCAATAATTGCATGATAAGGACAAATAGGCTTAGGATTCGGGAAAAGGCTCTACTAGTCTGTTAAGCAAATATCAATGTAGTTTTTTGTTATACTTTGTTGTTACCCTATTCTGGTATCTTTAAAAGGTTAATTATTCAACAATCGATTGCGCATTTGGATTTGTTTTATCTTTGTCCATTTGCTGCATTGGTTTTTCTGGGTTCACCCATCATCACTACTTTTATAAATGACGCCCAGTGGAACTGTGATAATGGCATTTTCCGAAGATGTATTGTTTTATTGACCTAAATGTGTGTTGCTTCTATAACTGAAGATGCTTACATTCAAGTTTTCAATATAATTCATTACTGCTTTCTACAGTTAAAATGCTAATATGACTGAAAATGTGTATTGCAAATTTAGCTACCAAAAGTATCTGAATGTGTGTTTTCTTTTTTGGAAACTCAGAACCAGTGTTTATTGTCCTCAACATGATAAGACATGACTGACAGCAAAAAGCAGAAGCACAGAATCCATGATCTCAATCTATTTCTGATTATAGTCCTGACAGTCCACTGTAAAAAGCAATGTCTTTTGACTTTTCCCGGTTAGGGGTCAACACAGTGGATCACCAATCTGCAGATTGATTGGCAGTGGTGCTTTTACAGTATTGAGTTGCCAGCCCAGCACCCAACCTTCACAAAAGGCACATGCACACTCATACACCTCCATGTCTTTAAGTATTCACTTGGCCCCAGGAAGAACATGCAGACTCCACATAGAAGGTGCTCCAGCCAAGAATCAAACAGCAGAACCTCTGGCTTTCAGGGAGGTGACACACTAACACTAATCGCTGCACCACCATGACCTGCTGACAGCTCACTGTTCAATTTGTTATGAATTTGGAGATAACCAAAGTATATATAGCTTACCTAATTCCAAATTCACAATATAAAGTGTACAGTGAGCTGCCAGAAGTATGAGCAGAAATAGACTGAAACTTGCTATTCACTATGCATGAGTATTGCTATTGCCAAATGCCACTCAGGAGCCAGGTATTTTACTAATGTTGCCTGTTTACCCCCCCCCCCCCCTTTCCTCTAGTTATTCAAGTTTCTCACCCCCGGCCATCAATGAAAATGCCATAATCAAAACACCATACATTCACATGAAAGTATGTGCCTCACTAAGACTTGAACTGGGATAAAGACAGGCAGTCGCTTAATTTTGCAATTTTATATGACATTTCTGTGGAAATATTTTTAAATCAACTACAGCTGAAATTATATAAAGTTCATATCACTTGCATGCTTCTTTTAACATAGTAAACAGTGAAAAAAAAGACTTTTTGAGTCAGTAGGTGCCCTTCTGGTCCCCCTCTCCAGCCTTCAGCAACTTCTGGCACCTCTGATAGTTTCTCGATGTACTCCAGCATCATTCATAGTTTCATAGTTTCATAGTATAGTACTAGGCTATCTGCCCTGGGGCATTTGTAAGCCTAGCCATAGTGATGTGGCTTTTGCCACCCCTTGAAATGGTACAAAAATGTACAGAATAAATCTAGAATACTGTGCCTCTGTCCAGTAGTGACACAATGAAGGTCCCCTTATATAATAGAATTAGTTTACTGTGCCCCTGTCTAGCAGTGACACAGATGTGACCCCTGGGGTAAACTTACGATCTCCCATCCACTCATCAAGATTTCTCTTGAAGAGAGTCAGTGAAGGGCTCTGCCTAATACGAACTGGGATCCTGTTCCAAAGCATGGGAAGCCTCTGGGTTATGAATCTATCCTTTCAGCATGTCCTATTCATACTTGTGCTGAGGTTCAAGTCTTTAGCTCTCATGGTCCTGATGGATTTGGATTTTTTGAGGTGGAGCATGTCCATCAGATCCTGATTGGACATGGCCTTGTATGTCAGGCAAAGATCACCTCTGAGCAGGCGGTATGCTACTGAATAGAGCTGAAGTTTCTTTAGTCTGGCAGAATAAGACATATGTTGGAGACCCTTGATCCTTTTGGTGAGGTACTTTTGTGGTCTCTCCAGCTGTTGCAAATGCCAAGTGAGGTACATACCAAATGGGGCATTGTACTCAATCATGGGTCTGATGATGGAGGAATATATGGGGTACAATGACATCCTTGGATCTGGATGTGAATCCCTTCATGATAAGGTGTGCAAGGTAGAATGTTTTTCTAGCCACTTTGGCAACGTGGGTGTCAAATGAGAGGTCGCTGTCTACTTGGATCCCTAGGTCTCTGATTACTTTTTCCGTACTCAGTGGGTTGCTGTCTATGTGATAATTTGTGGGTACTTTGTTTTTTCCAAAAGGGATGACTATACATTTTTTGGCATTTAGTTTAAGGCCGTGACTATGGCACCAGTTGTCCATTTCAGTGAGGCCTTTTTGTAGGATGTGTGTGTCTGCTGGTGTATCGACTATGGCACCTAGTTTGCAGTCATCTGCGAACTTTGTCAGCCACAGCCCTCCCATGTTTGCTTTAACATCTGAGAAATAAATGCCGAACAAGAGGGGTCCCAGGACAGATCCCTGTGGGACACCACTTGTGACTGGCTTTGAGTCTGACATTGCTCCAGCGATTTTAACTTTATGGGTTCTGTCCTTTAGCCAGTTTGCAACCCATCTAGTGACATAAGGGTTTACTTTTAAGCTGTTTAGCTTGTCTATGATGCCTGAGTGGGGTATTGTGTCGAAGGCCTTAGCCAAGTCCAGGTATGCTGTATGGACTGCTTTGCCCTCATCAATGGCTCTAGTGAATGTTTCGAAAAAGTCAACCAGGTTTAAAAGGCAGGATCTGCCCTTTACAAAGCAGAACTGGGTGGGGTCAAGTGTCTGTAGGTCCCCTATGTCTCTGTTTATGAGTTCCATAATGATTCTTTCCATAGCTTTGCAGACCAGGCTAGTTAAGCTTATGGGGGGGTAGTTTCCAGGGTCTGTAGAGGCACCCCCCCTTGTGGAGTGGGACCACTGTTGCTGTACGCCAGTGTTCGGGTACATATCCCGAAGTAAGGCTAAGGTTAAATAGCATTTTTATGTGTGGGTTTAGCTCCTCTTGGAGTTCACGTAACACGCACCCCGGGATACCGTCAGGTCCCATTGATGCTGTTTTTTGCTTTGTTTAGGGTGGTTCTCACTTGGACATCTGAGATGACAGGGAGATTACATTCAGCTGGGATAAGTATTTCTTCTTTTAGGGGTGAAGGAGGGGAGAAATTTGCACTGAACCTGTCAGCCAGAATGTTAGCAATATCTGTGGGTTCAATGTATTTTTTGTTGTTGTGAACCAACTCTGAGCATATCTGAGGGTTTCCGCCCAGGTTTCTAACATAGCTGAAGAAGGCTTTGTGGTTATCTTTAGTGTCCTTAGCGATTTTTCTCTCAAAGTTTGCCTTGGATGTTTTTATGAGAGAACATAGTTTTCTGCTAATGTTGATCAGAGATGTCTTCCCTTCATGAGATTTCGCTCTGACGTGCAGTAGCTTCCTTCTTTTGTTATACAATTTGTTTATGGCTGAGGTCCACCAGACAGGACGCTTACATTTGGATTCATGATTTAAATAGTTTATAACACTAAGATTTAGTATTAGCTGTCTAGAGCTTTTTCTTTTTAACTTGTATACTATTTATTCCATAACGTATTTATTTATTTATTTATTTATTTATGTATTGCATTTGTTTAGCGGAAAGTCCACTGGGCCTAAAATGAGCTCATTTTCAGTGGAGGCTCGGGGAGAAAAGCTCCACATTTAATTACATGCAAGGAAATATTGCACACAATGCAGAGTATGTAAAACAGTAGTAGTACATTAAAATAAAATTGATAACAACAGTGAGGAATAGTTTACAATCATGGTATAAATGTAGAAATAGAAAATAGAATGCATTCAAATAACATACAAGTATAAATGTATATGTAGAATTTTTAGCAGTGAGGAGAATTAACTTAAAGGGTAAAAATAGAAGGAGACAGATGGGCTATGGTATGGATAAAGCAAGCTAAAGTGACAGCAGAAGGAGTTAGTATGGTAGAGAGAAGGGGAAGATATACCAGTAATTGAATGGAGAAGAGTAAGATTCCAGAGAGGGAAGTCAGGTTTTGGGGTTATCTGTTAGGGTGCAGGTGCATAGCCAGTGAGAAGATAAATGTAGTCTGAGAGATTTTTTAAAGCAAGTAGGATTACTGATAGTCCTGATTGAAGGAGGGGAGATTATTCCATAGCTTAGAGACAGTAAAAGAATACAACATTTGGCTGGCTGAGAGCTTAGGTTTATCAACTTCTTTCCCAAATGTTCCAGATGTTCTTCATCTCGCATTGCTGCAGTCCTTACATATGGGTAGTCCGCTGTCCTCGGTCGGCCCGAATACCAAAGTATTAGGCTGACGTCGGTCATGGCGCTCAGATCTGACATCAGAGCGTCAGGGTATAAAAGCGCATGACCGACGTCATATCCTCAGTCTTTTTTGCCGCATGGTCTGATGCAGAAGCAGCGTTGCAAGTGCCGTTCGGCGTTCTGAAATTTTCGTATTCTGAGTTTCAGACCGAAACCAAGTTGGGCTAAGTACCCCGTTGGGGAATATTTTTGTTTTTTCTTGCCTCAGTTAATTCCGGATGTCAGAAAAAGTGAATAATTGTATTTCTTGTGGGAAACAGATACCGCATAGGGATTATCACTCTCTTTGCATTTCTTGTTTGGGACCGGACCACGACGTAGTCGGGTGTCGGTTTTGTGCTAGGTTTAATAAGCGCACTATAAAAAGAAGGTTAGATTGTGCTAGGTTAGTCTTTGGTAAGAGGTGTAATTATAATATGCCGTCGGATCCTCCGGCCGCTTCCAAGAAGCGCAAAGACAAATCCTTGAAACCTAGACAGGTTGATTCGTCCATTTCGGACGCCGGTCCTGCAGAAACTACAGTGGAGCAGGTGGATCCGGCTGAAGTTTCTGTTGAGTCTCAGGGGGAAACTTTGATTTTGCAGGATGTGGCCTCACAGGAGTCAGGTCAAGCTGAAGGGGCCTCTCAGGTTACTGTTCTCCCTTCTATGCCTAAGGTGGTTAGGCCTTCTGCTACTATTTCTAAGGCTTCTTCTAAGGGCAGGTCTGTTTTGCCTTCCTCTGGTGTCCCCCCAGGTACTTCAGGGTCTGTGTCTAAAAAGCACATGCTTAAAATGGCAGAAGATTTGATTACTTTAATTAGAGGTTCTATGCCCCCTCCTGATAAAAGGCCCAGGGTGGAGCCAGAGTTGGAAAGTTTGGATCAGGCCTCAGATGACTCAGACTCTTCTGCTGAAGATATTCAAGATTTTCCCCCTTATTCAGATTCTGATGCAGAAGATTCCACTCCTTCTGCTTCTCCTCCAGAGGATTTTTCATTTTCAGAAACTCTGCATTCCATGAGGGAGCATTTTAAGTGGGAAGGACAGGATTTCTCTGATACACGGAAGAGGCTTAGGGAATTCTTGTTTTTACCACAGCATAGACCCTTGGCTATACCTCCTGTTTTGGATGTTGTTCAAGATGTTTTCTCGGAGGCTTCCCTTAATCCAGATTCTTTGCCTCCTGCGCCAGTTAAACCGGACAGGTATTACAGGGTGCCTGAGGCTCATAAATATCTGTATAAGAGTCCTAGGGCGGACCCAGAAACTATTAGTCAGGGGCCTAAGGGTGTTAGAGCTTCTGTTGTAAAGAATCCGGTTCCTCTAGATAAGGAAGCTAGAGCTTTGGATAGATGGGGTAAGAAGGTGTATACCTCTTCTACTTTAGCAATGAGGGCTTTAAATTGCCAGTTTCATATGTTGAAATATCAGAATTTCCTCCTTTCTCAGCTAAAATCTAAAGTGGATGCTTTGGCAGAGGGCATAGAGTGTAAAGAATTGCAGGATTTAGTACATGTCTCTGAACAGGTGGGTAAGCATTCTTTGCAGTGTGGTTTTGATGCTGTACAGGCCTCTTCTAGGGTGGCTGCCACTGGTTCAGTTCTTCGTAGGCACGCCTGGCTTAAGGATCAGAATTTGTCCGAGCATGTTAAAACTAGAATTCTGGATGCCCCTTTACAGTCTGAAGTTTTGTTTGGTCCGCCTGTGGAGTCGGTTTTGAAGAAAATGGAAGACAAGGCTAAGTCCATGCAGACTGTTAAAGATTTTTTGCAGGTGCAACCTCCAAAGTTTAGTAGAAATTGGCCTACTAAGGGGTGGACCTACCCTTCTTCTGATTCTCAGTCTAGGGGTAGATCTAGACGTGGCAGGGGCAGAGCTCACAGTACATTCAGGCCTAGAACTTGGAGTTCACCTGCACAATCTGCAGGTGAGGGCAGGGGCCAGTCCTTTCGTAAACAGGCCCAATGACCTGCATTTTCAGCTGCCAGATTCTTCTTCTTCCCTGGCAGCTCCTTTGGGAGGAAAGTTAGCACTCTTCAAGCAAAACTGGCTTTTAGTCACCCAGGACAAATGGGTATTGGACATTATAAACCGAGGCTACAAGTTCTATTTCCATACATTGCCTCCTTTCAAAGGCATGCCAGACGTTCCTCCTCGGCAAAGGATAGAGGCTCACAAGCAGATTTCTTTACTTCTTCAAATAGGAGCTATACAGCCAGTTCCTCTGTCAGAAGTGGGACTAGGATTTTATTCTCGCCTGTTTCTAGTACCAAAGAAAGGGAACACGTGGAGACCAATTTTGGATTTATCTATCCTCAACACTTATCTGGACATTCCAAAGTTCAAAATGCTGACGTTACAACAGCTTTTACCTCTGTTGGGAAAAGATCACTGGATGGTAACTCTGGATCTCAAAGAGGCTTATCTTCATGTTCCTATCAGGCCCAGTTGCAGGAGGTACCTACGTTTTCGGGCTGGAAATTTACATTATCAGTTCTCTGCATTGCCCTTTGGCTTATCTACTGCACCCAGAGTGTTCACAAAGGTTCTGGCTCCAGTGATAGCCTTTTTCAGGTTAAGAGGAATACAGATTTATCCTTATTTGGACGATTGCCTGATTATTGCACAACACAAAGACGAACTTCTGCATCATCTATAGTATGTGATGGTAGTGTTAAGATGCCTAGGGTATTCTGTGAACGAAACAAAGTCCAGTCTAGTACCCTCTCAGGACATGTGCTTTCTGGGTGTGAGACTGAATACAGCTTCCCAGATGGCCTTTTGACCCCGGACAAACAAAGAAGCCTTTCTCTTTATTTCCATCAAATGTCTCTACAGTCCAGGCTGACTGCAAGGACAGTCCTTCAAGCCTTGGGGTTCATGGCATCTTGTATTCTGGTGCTTCCCAATGCCAAACTGCATATGAGGAAGCTTCAATGGTATCTCAAAAATGTATGGACACAACACTGCCAAGATCTAGACACTGTCATTCAGATAATACCTTGCATTCAGAAAGAATTTTTGTGGTGGGCTCAGGAATGTCACCTAAACAAGGGACTCTCTGTGACCCGACCAGAGGCGAGTCAGATTCTAATGACAGATGCCTCGGACAAGGCTTGGGAGCACACCTCAATGGAAAATGGGTGCAAGACACGTGGCCTGGCAGACTTCAACATTTGCATATCAACTTGAAGGAGATGTTAGCAGTCCAATTTGCATTGATGGCTTTCAAGGATTTACTTCACCCAGGACAGGTGTTGATTCAAACAGACAACACTACTGTCATGTGGTACATCAACAAGCAAGGGGAACCCATTCACCCTCTTTGCAGGCAAGCGATGATTTTGTGGGAGACTGCTCTCAGTTTACACCTCAATCTTCAGGCAAGGTTTCTACCAGGAGCACAGAACTCCTTAGCGGATGTGTTGAGCAGACAAATTGTGGATCCTCACGAGTGGAAACTGGATCCTCATGTGTTTCAAAAGTTGACAGTGTTATGGGGACTCCAGACATAGATCTGTTCGCTTCTCCACTAAATTACCAGTTGCCAAAGTTTTGCACAAAATGTTTCATCCCACAGCTTGGAAGGTGGATGCTCTATCATTCAGTTGGAGCAATCTTCATGTCTATGCCTTTCCACCTCTGCCTCTCATTCCCAAGGTACTCCTGAAGGCCAGAATAGACAAGCCATCCATGATTCTGATAGCCGGATTGGCCTCGACAGCACTGGTACCCACTACTGAGGAGTTTGGTACGGAGCCTCCATGGCCTCTGCCTTTGATTCCGCATCTTTTGTCTCAGGAGGGCAATCACTTCCTCAATGTCAAGATTCAGTCTCTGCATCTCACAGCCTGGCATATTCTGTTTTAGACCCTGGAGGGTCTCAGCTTCCACAACAAGTTTTGAATGTTATTTTGGAGGCCAGAAGGCCTAGTACAAGGAAAGTTTACGCTGATAAATGGAGGAGATTTTTTCTTTGGAGCAAAGCGAAGGACTTTGATGTTTCCAAGCCTGATTTAAGTGTTTCTCTTCAATATCTTACTGAGTTATTGGACAAGGGTTTGTCTTTCTCCTCGATAAAGGTTCATGCTGCAGCCATTTCTGCTCACTATGACTGTGACCCTTCTTTATTTTCCCATCCTTTGTTTAAGCAATTTCTTAGAGGGGCAAAGAACATAAGACCCCACGAGAGCTCCTACTCCTGCTTGGGATCTCAATTTTGTGTTGGAAAAGCTTACTCTACAACCTTTTGAGCCTGCAGCTACTGCCGAGTTAAAGTATTTATCATGGAAGACTGCTTTTTGTTGGCCATTACCTCTGCAAGAAGGGTTTCTGAATTACAGGCCCTTATGGCAGTGGAACCTTTCCTGATTTTTCATAAGGATAGGGTATCTTTGCGTACTAATCCTTCCTTTATGCCTAAAGTGGTTTCTAGTGTGGCCTTGAACCAAACTATTCATTTGCCTACTTTGTATGCAAACCCCCAAAATAAAGGGGAGAAAATTTTGCATACTTTGGATATTCACAGGCAGTTACGTTATTATTTGAGCAGAACCAAGGGGTTCAGGCAGTCTCAGCAGTTGTTTGTTTCTTTTGCTTTGGGTTCTCAGGGAAAACCTGTTTCAAAACAAACTATTTCTAAATGGATTGGGTTTTGTATTTCTTTCTGTTATTCCCATCATGGTAAGGAGATTCCAGCTGGAATCAGACCTCATTCCACTAGAGCTACTGCCACTTCTACTGCCTTTCTAAGGGGGGTGGCTACAAAAGATATTTTGGAAGCAGTCACTTGGAGTTCAGTACATACTTTTTCCAAGCATTACCACCTTCCTCTTTATTCTAAGTCTAGGGCTGGATTTGCCACTGCAATATTACAGGGCATTTTAGCAGCCCCTAATGATTTATGATTTTGCCATCCTCCCTTTACCTCTGCTTTGGGATTCTACCCATATGTAAGGACTGCAGCAATGTGAGATGAAGAACATAGTACAGTTTTGTACCTACCATAAATGTAGATGTTCAAGATCCACATTGCTGCAGTCCAACCCTCCCTCCTTCCCCTCTGTAGTTTGGCATGGTTATATGGTTTGGGTGATGGTTGTTGTTGGGCGTGTTTTTGGGAGGTATCCTGTTTTTGGGCTGTGGCCTTTCTTTTTAGGGCCTTCTGACATCTGGGGCAAGAAAAGACTGAGGATATGACGTCGGTCATGCGCTTTTGTACCCTGATGCTCTGATGTCAGATCTGAGCGCCCATGACCGACGTCAGCCTAATACTTTGGTATTCGGGCCGACCGAGGACAGCGGACTACCCATATGTAAGGACTGCAGCAATGTGGATCTTCGAACATCTACATTTATGGTAGGTACAAAACTGTACTTTTCTAGTAAGGAAACTCATCAACAGAAGCTGCTTCTGGGTTTCATGTTAGTTTTCATTTTTAGTCCTTGCAGAACTAGTCCATTTTTGGAGATACAGATTGCTGACATCAGTGCATCTGAACATATATAAAACAATTTAACAATAATCCACAATGGGTATGGATAGTGGAGGATTTACTCATAGTTGGAGTTATTTGATCACAAGGGTGAAATCAACGGTGGGTAAATCCTCTATTACCCACACACAGGAGTGCATTATTGTTATTATACAATGACATTATTTAAGAAAAAAATATCTTACCTTTTATAAATAATGCCATTGTATAAAAGGACATTAGTACTCTTACACCTTTTTCTGGTAGTCTGGGGCATCCAAGATATGTACTGTACATGCTCTGTGGATGTACAGTAGGTCGTTAGTGCTGTTTTTATTTTTTATAATATATGTAAGTTTGCTGGCCCATGTAGCATACATCTTGGTCTAACTTTTGTATGGCAGAAAGTGCAGATGCGTGCATCATATTTTTGTTGTAAACTTCTTAAAAGCTGTGGTTTTCTGGCAAGTCATTGAGGAATGAGAGACATCACCGTTCTAGGAGGTAGCACTTTGGAAGGTATGTCATGGATCTGCTTGCAGGGATGCTCCCATTTTAATACAAATTGCATTATTTTGCTCCATGGAACAGTTTATAAGTGAGAGAAAGCATAAAATGAATTGAAGAGAGTCTGGTGATTGTCTCGGTGGTCCCTGATGAATATGCTGCAGTGACAGTGAGCTAACAAAATTAAATAATACCTTAACTCTTTCTTCTGAGAGTATGCTCTTCATTTTAGAATATTAGAAGCCCTATTCTTCACATTACTGATATTTCTTCAGTAGCAGCATTTAAAATGAAAATAAATGAATGTGTGTACTGAAGTAAAGCAGGGACTCATTTTTGTTGCCATTACTGGATTATAACAGGCATGCCAACTGGTTTCTCAAGTCACAGAGCAAGTTTTTGAATATGAAAGCAGCTTTATTGTATAATATGCAATGTAATAGTAATAATATAAAACAGTCTCAGGTTTGACATTCTGTTAAATATTTACTGATATTTTGTGACATTAATCAGTATTCATTTGAGTTATTATAAAGGATGGTAGAGGCAGGTAGTATAAAGTAGTTGTGTTTTTGTTCCACTTTCTGTAACCACAGCTGAGACAGATTTCAGTTTTTTTTTGTGGTCTGCTATAGTCAGCTTCTCTTGTATCAAGATAATTTGTTGTAATGGTTCTACATATCTTTCCTAACTTTACATTTTACAATGTAAACTATCCAGCCCTGGTCATTAAAGCATCAGCATATTCCTAATCCATGTATCAAATCTAGAGGGGAGCAGGAGTTGAAAAAAATGCAGAAAATCTGCTCTTGTATAACTCTGTATGAGATCAGGATTTCAAATCTGCAATTCGCAATTTCAGTTAATTACTGATTACTGTCATTTTCCTCTAAGTGCTGTTAGAGCACACAGTTGTCACTTTTAGTAAGTACTATCAGCCCTTTATGGGTATAGTCACTGATGAGGTAGCAGGTGATTTTGTGCTTAACTTGCACAATTATGTTGCATTTGCAGTTCTACTAAATTACTTAGTTTGACATTAACTAGCTATGTGCTACTTATCTCAAAAAGTGATGACAAAATTTACACTCAAAATAGTATCTTAAATCCTGAAACACTTGTATACATGTAATAAAAGAGATTAACATCATTTTGTTTGTTTTCAGGATTCTCAATGTAATATCACAGAGTTGGGCCAAATTGTGGTCTACACACACACACACACACAGACACACACACACACACACACACACACACACACACACACACACACACACACACACACACACACACACACACACACATATATATATATATATATATATATATATGTATATATATATATATATATATATATATATATATATACACATACACATATATAACGTTTCTTTTCACGTGCAGATTGTTTATATTGCATTTGTATGGTGTCAAGGCATAGGTACATAACAGTATGTGATTAGCAGTTTCTGTTAAGTTATAATTACTAATGTTAAGCTTTTTACTTTAAGAACTTACAGGAGGTCTCTCAAGTCTATGATTAAAGTTTCTTCCATTTGGAGAAATAATGTTACATTATGCACTGGCCATTGGGCTGTATAAAATGATTCACATCTGTGTGTCTGTCAAATCAGAAGTTAAACTTAACTTCTTTCCCTGTGCCATTTACTTTAGTCAATTATAGGTGCTGTATGTTATCACTGAGTGAAGAGTCTGTTCTTGCATATTTTCTCATTTTGATTATAAAAGTACAGAGATATATAGGTACTTTCAACTTTGAATGCCTTTTTGTATTACTTGCATGTGGGCATTTTCACACTAGCCTTACAATGCAACTTCAGGCACTTCAACGGTATGATTCTATTCTTCACTCAACTGATACAGACAGGCAAAATGCACACACACACACACACACACACACACACACACACACACACACACACACACACACACACACACACACACACACACACGAAAACAGACAGATAGAAACACTAACCAGGCATATTCACTAGAGGGATGACTGGATGTTGCTCACAAACTAATGTTTCCTTAAATTATACTACTTATGTTTTTGTACTTTGTAAGACAGGTAGTCTCAAAATGTTTGTTGCCTTCAAACAAATGACTAACAGTTTGTCTTTGCCTGATATAATTTTAAACCCTTAAAGAAATATTTAAGAGTTTGCCTTTACCTGGTATAATTTTAAACCTATATTTGTATTAGTGTGCTTATATGACGGTAGTCAGTGAAGTAACACATTGCTGTATATTGAGAACAGAAAACACCACTGCACTGAGCTGAACATTTTTGAAAATTTTCTTGATAATAACAGCAAAAATTCTTTCTTAACTTAATACACTTCCTCCAAGAATTAAGCAGACATCAAGTTACTTCCATGGTCCTCTATATCTAACAGCTTCTCTGATGCTTCTCGATGAGTATGAGAAGTACGTTTCCCAACCTAGTATTCAACAAGATTGCCAAAATATTGGCGTTCATGTTGTTAAGTAATATTGGTCTACACGTTTGTGAATGCGACTAACTCACCTTTTTGTCTATACTATTTCATAGGTAGAGGAAACAGGCCACTCCTGTCTCTTCCATAGAATAATGTAGATGTCATTTACATACTAAACAAAATCATCCTGAAAAAGTCATAAAATTATATCCGGAAGTTCTTCACCGCTATTTTCTCTAGTTTCATAATTTTTATGGTTTGAGCTTCTCCTCCTCCTTCACATCTCTATCCAAGTTCTTATGTCCTCCAAGCAATGTTGGCACTGCCCAACATTCCCTTTCTGTTTTGCAGTCATGACCATTACCATTCACAGAGAACAGACTGGTTACAGATTTCACAATAAAATGACTGAACATCTACCCGTAGAGCTTCCAAATTATTCACTCTATATCCTGTGCTCATGATTATTTCCATTGTTTCTGTTTTTTTCCTTTTTTTCATTATGTCCAAACCAAGACTTTTCATGCTTTATTTCATTTCATCCCCCAGAAATTATTTCTACTTTAATAATCACACTCTCCCCTTTTTATTCTTTCTTTTCCTGATGCTGACTTTGAAAATTCCCTCTCTGTCATTGATCATGGCTTCTCTGTTCCATTTCTGCATCTCATCTACTTCAGCTAAGTCACATACGCTATGATGTATCCTCCAAACCTTCAGAGCATTTCATGGCTTCCCTGTTCCATTTCTGCATCTCATCTACTTCAGCTAAGTCACATACACTATGACGTATCCTCCAAACCTTCAGAGCATTTTGGCATTTCTATTCTTTACATGTAGCTTTCAGTGCATCCCACCAAAGGCTCCCTTCCACAGATTTTCTGCCATGTTGTCATCCAAACCTCTGCACATCACTTTCTTTGGTGCCTAGTTTCTAGTGCTTGATTCTCTTGTCCATTTGTGGCAACAGCAACCGGCCTCTCCCTTAATTCTAACACTACAGATGTCCATAATGATATGATCATGGTTGTGCAAGAAAATGCCAGAAATAAGGAAGAGATTGGTTGGTGGTGCCTCATATAGGCATGAGAAACCAGCCTCTCTTCTATAACATGAGTATAGATGTCAATATTGACATATGCATGCTTGAACAAGCAAATGTCTCCTATTTTACATTTCCTAAGCTCCCTTAAAGTGATGTAACTAGAAATATATCACTCCTGCAGCCCTGTCTCTGTTCCTAGAAAAGTTAAATGGGTTGTTTTGCATATCCATCTCCAAAGGTATCTAATTAATCCCATTATATATTTACTGCATACCCTTCTTCTGAGCTTCCTGTCAATAGCTGGGCAAGGCCTAAAGTTGAAGCTCATACTCTGTGTCTTCTTACCCCATTTCCCATATACTATAAAAGTTCCTTAAGAAATGACTTGAATCTGATGTAATTCCACAGACATGCAATTGTTCATATCCATCCTTCATATTAATTCCTGTAAAATACCACCTACCATCATGTCTTTCTCTTACAGTCTTAACTTTTCCTATGAATTTTCATCTTAATATTTCTACCACCCCTATTTTTACTCCCTTTACATCACTAATGCCTGTCACCCTAAGCTCTTGCACCTTGATTTCACCATTTCTAACCTCTTTAACATTATCACCTGTAGCTGCACTATATTCACTTTTCCCTACTTATAAGTCTTTGAATCTACCCTCTGTTTAAGGTGTATGATCCTTTTTCATGTTCCATGTCACTGTTTCTAGTCCAAACAACCTGCTTCCAACAGGAAATCCCTTGTTCATACATGTCTGTAGCCATGATACATAGTGATACTCTGTAAAGGCTATGTGCCAAGGCGCTAGGAGAAATAAATAGCTTTTGCATTATCTGGCCTGTGCTTCTGTAGTTTTTGATGCGTGTAGCCATGCCCAGTACTTCATCATTGGATGGGCTTTTGGGATGAATCCGGTTCCCAGCAGTCTTTTCGGCGGTGCCCTTTCACTTCACCTGTAATCACCCCTGCCCTTTTTCTTTAGGCCACCTCTTAAAAATGTCAATGCTGATTTTGTTGGTTAAGATTTTATTTTTTTCTAGAAACACTGTTGCAATTTTGGTGCCTCTGTGTTTTTATTAGTTGTATAATGTTTATTTTATTTAATTAATAGTTGCAATGTTTAGCATTTTATTGATTTTGTAGGCTTTTTCTGTGATTTCTCTAACACTACACAATGTTTTAGTGTAGTCCTTACATTTTCCGTAATATTTTCATCCTGTAGTTTGTAATAAACACAGACACACACACACACACACACACACACACACACACACACACACACACACACACATGCAGACACATACAGAGACACACACATGCACGGACACACACACACACACACACACACACACACACGTAGAGGAACTCAGCAGAATACTAAGAAAAGTGCATTCTAAAGTATGCAATATATTTAAACGAGTATGAAGGCTGACAACACTGAGAAAAAGCAAAAAAGCATTATGACAGAAACAGAGTAATTAGATTTACATATATTTTTGACACTGCCTCTCAACCTATCCTCCTCTCCCAGGTCTCCAGTATAGGTCTATCTCCCCATTCTATTAACTGGTTCAAGAGCTATCTCTTCAACAGGGAACATGGTGATAAATGACAGAACTCTATTTCCACTTATATTCACAACCCTACAGGTGTGCCCCAAGGTCAGTGTTAGGCCCTCTGTCGTTTAATATTTTTTTAATAACCTCCACCAAGTTATCAAGCAGGGCTCCATAGTCCAGTATGCAGAAAACTCTACCATAGTCTGCTCTGATCTTAACTCAGGCATACTAATGCAATCTACCCAAGCAGCATTTTTCCTGTGGAAAATGGCTTCACGAAAATCACCTTTCTTTAAATCACAGAAATACCAAACTCTTGATATTTACTCCCAAGAAAAATACACCTATCAATAAAGGCAACTTTGAAATCTTCTCTCTTAACTAAGATCAAGTTAGTAACACATACCAAACTGCTGGCAGTAATAATTGATGAAAACCTCAGATTCAATGTATATATTCAAAATAATATCAACAAAGCTCACAAAAAATTCAGGTTACTCTAGAGGCATAACAATCTCCTCTTCCACCCCTCTAAACAAACTCTAGCTCTGTCTTACCTTTTACCATCTTATGGTGCTCCTATCCTAACCAACCTTCAGTCATCACTTTTAACAAAACTAAACTCATGCTATAACAAGATAGCTAAATTCACTACTAATAGTTGCCACTCTACACACCATTGTATAGTCCTAAAACAATTGCAAAGGTTGGAACTCCCACACTATCTATCCCTCCTACATCTCACTACCACACACAAACTGATTTACAAACCTCATGACTACCCTGCACTCAGCTCCCTTCTCACCCTATGCAACCCTGTTAGAACTCTATGATCTGAACATTAATTTCTTCTACTAATTCATAAACCCAAATTATGGGCAGGCAAATGTTTGTACTCCTGGAACATTGCCAAGATCTGGAACAACCTGCCTCCTTTTCTCCTTCTACAGCAATGACCTTCCGACTTTAAAAGTGCGCTACAAAGCCACCTTCTCCCCATGTGGCTATGTAATTGTTGTATTACTCAAACTGACATGACATAGCCCTACCCATAGAGTCATGTAACTTACTATCTTCACCTCTCCCCTTTCTCCGATTCCCTCTTCCTTACTTCCCTCTCTCCTCTCTCTTCTCTCTAACTTACAAATCCTTCCTCCCCCTTCTTCTTCCTTACTTCCCTCTCTCTCTTCTCTCCTCTCTCTCTCTCTCTCTCTCTCTTCTCTCTAACTTACAAATCCTTCCTCCCCCTTCTTCTTCCTTACTTCCCTCTCTCCTCTCTCTTCTCTACTTGCTCCTCTCTCCTCTCTCTAACTTACAAATCCTTCCTCCCCCTTCTTCTTCCTTATTTCCCTCTCTCCTCTCTCTTCTCTCCTTGCTCCTCTCTCCTCTCTCTAACTTACAAATCCTTCCTCCCCCTTCTTCTTCCTTATTTCCCTCTCTCCTCTCTTCTCTCCTTGCTCCTCTCTCCTCTCTCTAACTTACAAATCCTTCCTCCCCCCTTCTTCTTCCGTATTTCTCTCTCTCCTCTCCCTATTCACTGTCATTATTATTTTCTTTTGCCCTTCTGTACACTACGACTTTGGTTTTACCTTTAGCATTATCCCTGTTTGCATCTCAGTCCAAATCATGTTATATATAATTCCTATGTAAATTTTGAATTTTGTATATATCTTGCGTCTTTTTCTTACAATGTTTCTTTTTATTATTCTCTGTATGTTCTTTCCTGCAATTTTATGTTGTATAATTCCTATCAAAACATTTAGTATACATTTTTTGTGATTTCTTGCAACTTTATGTTCTTAAGTAATTCTTTCTTCTGTTGGAGCTTTTCTCCCCTGGCCTCTACTGAAAATGGGCTATGCCCAGTGGACTTCCCCGGTAAACAAATAAAAACTGTCTTTCAGCTTTTCCTGGTTAGGGTCGCCACAGCGGAACTCCTGTCCGCT
>NC_056743.1:1562182750-1562270250 GCF_019279795.1 Protopterus annectens | reverse complement strand
ATCAAACAACTGTTCTCTGTTTATGCTGTTCTAGCTGCACGGTAGCTATATGTATTGTTCTATGTAAATGAAATCAGTTAAATTCTGTAGTCATACATTTTATCCTTTTGTTGGGGTGTGCATATGGGGATATTAAAGGGCTTGCACTGGTATTTTCAGAACAGTTTGGTATGATTGCAATCAATAATCAATACCCTCATAATGAATAGTGTTCACCAGAAGTAGATCAGCCTGTAACCTCCCTTCACCTTCTGGTATGTTATTTGGCCTGAAATAATTTTTTTCTATCACAACAGGGATATGGTTCCTAAACCCAGAACAGGGGTTAGCTTCATGGAAACCTCCTTTCTCAGATGCTGAGAATTCAGTCATAGTACAGGTCCTTTGTTTCCAAAGCACATGGCTTGTAGATCCTCATTCAACTGACTGTGTGGCAGGTGGTCGATAATGTGAATGCTATGGGTGGCCAGGGCCATAAATACATGAGTGTCAGACATAGGGCCACTGACATACTTAAAAAAGGCTACTGAGAAAGCAATGCTGTGCACTGAAATGAAGAGCTACTGGGGTGGATATTCTACTAAGCCGTCATTCACTGGGATGGAGGAGTTTTTGTTGACTGTAATGGAGGGTCATATTATATGGAACCTCCATATGTGACTTGACTTTGGAACCATGATCTGAGCAGTCCAAATACATGATCCATGATATTTCTAGTCTGTGTATGTGCAGTGATGTAACCTTGAACAGTGGAGTTGTGTGGGTTTCTCATACAAGTCATGACTTTAGGTGTTCGTTCATATCTTGCATACCCACTAGATGCCCATGTGGAAAGTTGACCCTTGTTACAGATGGCAGGTGTGCTATATGAGGAAGTTATGGAAACCAAGCCATGGTGTCCTACATACACACATTATTGATGATAGCTTGTATATCACAGACCACCTGACAACTGATGGAGTGATAGCCTTTTCTGTTCACATACAATAGAAATGTTCACAATACAAAAAAAATAAGATCACAAAGAGGTAATGTAGAACAGAAGATTATTAAAGTTGAAGTTAAAAAAAAATAGAAGCTGAAGTTATGGAATGCCTGCAAAGTGCAGAATTTAGTGTAGAAAGTCTAATACAGGTTATATCACAACATGATGCAACAACAAGTCCCCCAAGGAAGGAGAAACAGGAGGAGCAGGAGACATTTGAAGTAGAAATATGAACATGGGAAAGAAGAAGAGATTTAATATGGTGCAATATTTATACAAAGGAGAAAGTAAAACTAATCTATACAAAAAGAGCAGCACCAAAGATATTTGAAGAAAAATACAGGCAAAGTAATCTGGATATGGAAAATTTCACAATATAAAAATAAGAAAAGAAAGAGAAAAAGTAGAAAAGAGGATTAGTAATGGATAAGTTAAATACATAGAAACTGGGGCTATGGATTGCCTGCAAAGTGAAGAATTTAGTGCAGAAAATCTAACTCTGATAACACCACAGCAGGTTAGAGCAATGGATCCCAAAATTAAGGAGAAACCAGTGGTGCAGGAAATATCTGTTCAGTTGCCATATGAAGATACTTTGAAGCCTTCCATGGAAAACCAGTACAAAAGTCCAGCTTGAGTTTTACAGCAAGGGAAGGAACAGGAAACTGTGGCAACTCTGATGCAGCCAATGTTGTGGAGTGATAGGCCAGTGATTTCCCATATGAAAGGACAACGGATGACACAGGATGAAACTGAAGAGAATATGGCACAGGAAGATGCTCTGGAACTTTCTTTAGAATGCCTGCACGAAATCGAGAACAAATAATGTCCCCGCAGTTTAGAAGAAAATGATCTAAGAGAAGAGTTGTTTGATTTAATGAGATGGATAGACATATTAAGATTAATGAAAGAAATAGACAACAGAAAGTCAATAAAACCTGAAACGGTAAAGAAGTTTGATAAAACAAATGAACACAGTAATTAAGACTGTTCATAGAAATTCATGTGATATAACAGAAGTAAATAAAATATATTACTGTGCAGCTAACTTAATATCATAAAATCTTACGACAAAAACACAGAGTAGTAAGGGAAAGGAAGTGGAGAAATCAAATGCCATCATGAAAGTATCAAATAGACAAAACTATAACGCAATTAAGATAAGAAGTGTCACTGATCGAAGAGTATAGGAAAGGGTACAGATCAATAAAATACTCAGTAAAATAGATGTGATAAAAGCAATGCTTAATATCAGAACAAATCAGGATCTATCGTGCACTATCGCAAATAATATACTAAAATCATCAGCACAGGCAAAAAAACTTAGATGATATGCAGATAAATATAAAGGAAAAGTGCAAAATAAACATTTATTGATAACCCAATTTTTTTTTATAGAGAATTGCAAAACAAGGCAAAAGGAACTGAAACCACCAAAAAAAGAAGAAATAGATATATTTTGGAGAAATATCTAAGAAGATCCTGAGGAACATAAGTAAAAGAAAGAATACGAAGTTCAAATGTACAGGATATGAAATGGGATGAAGTAACAGCCACAGAGATTGAAACAAAGTTAAGAAAAAACTCTTCACTGGAAAACTCCAGGCTCAGATGCAGTACCTAACTTCTGGCTAAAAGTATTAACATCTTTCCATAAAGATTTAGCCATGAGTAAGAACTATACGCACCCCAAACAGACACCAACCTGGTTAACAAATGGAAAAACAGTACTCCTACTTGAGAGAACCTGCAAGCTATACTAAAAATTACAGACCAATAACATGGCAATAGAACAAAAGGGTAACAAAAGAAAGTCATATGGAACAAAGGATCATTTGTTGTTAAATAAAGTTATAATGGAGAACTGAAAAAAAGGGGAAGAATCTAAGTATAGCATGGATAGACTACAAAAAGCATTGACAGTACCTCACATTCGTTGATAAAATATTGCTTAAAAATGTATAAGGTACACCCTACACTGATTGATTACATTATAGCAGCCATGAAACAATTAAATTATATCAGCCATGAAACAAAGACAAACCACTTTGCAGTTAAGCCATGATAAAGGACAAATTATTATTCCAGAGATAAAAAATTAAAGGGGGATATTCCAGGGTGACACTGTCACCACTGCTCTTTTGTCTTGCCCTTAACCCATTAATCTGTCTACTTAACAGGTTAAGTCATGGTTACAATTGGTCCCCAGAAAACAACAAGGTATAAAGACTTCTCATCTTCTTTTTGTGGATCATTTAAAACTGCATAGTTCATCAGATAAGGAACTGAAAGCACATCTGCAAGTGGTCAAAACTTTTTCAAATGATCTAAGAATGTCATTTGGTCTTGATAAATGTGCAAAAGCAACCTTTAAAGCAGGAAAGCTGCAGCACCAAGAAAACATCAGTTTGGGACAAGAATGTGGTATAAAGGAACTTGAGCAAGAGGGAGTGTATAAATGCTTGGGAATTGATGAAGGATCAGCAATATAACATTAACAAATGCAAATAAAACTTAGAAAGCAATAGTTTAGAAGACTAAAATTAATACTGAAAACAGCGTTGACATCTAGGAGGAAAGTCCAAGCTATAAACCTATTTGCTCTTCCTGTCCTAACTTACAGTTTTGGTGTGACTGACTGCATATATACAACTAGAAAGACAGGAAAAAAAAACATAATTATGACAATCTGTAATACAGACATGGGAAAAAGTTAATACAAGTAATGCACACAAGATGAACTCAGAAGCTCCTCTTTTGCAGACATTTGTTTGTAACCTCCCATGCTTCATCCTCCTTACTTCTGTAAGGATTACAGTTACAAAATTGTGCTATAACAGAACAAATGGGAACAGAGTGTTATAATGGGCATAGTGCAGAGTAACTATATACTTCAAAAACACAATGTTAAACATGTACCAGACTTTCTCTACTTTTATATGCAAGTGTTTAGGTGCCAAGAAATATTTATCATGTCAACATGTCATTTTAATGCCATAGGTGCAGTGTTCACATCTTGTGAAGGTGTTGTCTCTGGGAAAAGTAAAGATACTTACTGTAAACATTTTACTTGTGTAAGCCCACAAAGTTGAGAAATCTTCAAACTGATTTAGGAATCTTTTTTTAGATTTATCCTTTGTGTGACAGTTGGCATTGCGGATTAGTGCCCATTAGCCATATCCTTCACTGAATGACAGCTCACTTCCTAAGGCAAAACTCCAACATTTAATTCTGCATTCACAAAGACTCAGCCATCAGTCACACAGATGAGACTGGCTATGTTGAACCTTACTCAACATTTTGGACATTACTGAATGCAGAAAATATATCTGTTTTATAACTTTCTCAAATTATCAATGAAGTATGTTCTGACTAACAGCATAAGCGGTGCAGGGTTTGAATCAATGTTGGGGACAGTTCACCATTATGTTGTGACTGAATTGTTATTTATTTTTTATCTTAGTGAGCAAGTGTACTTTAAACCTAGCTACTGGTTTAGTCACGTGACTACTAAATAGGTTATTTAAACTTATGACATCTAGTAAAAACAGTTCTGATGAAGTCCTGAATTTTTTGGATGAAAGTATTTAACTTTAATCAAGTTCTTTATTTATTTCACTACCTCATGGAATTCTCAAGAGTTGCGTCATGTGGCTTGTGGCACTGGTAAATTTCATATTGGCAACATACAGAAACTGGGACCATCACAGTTTGGCTTTGTTAAGGGAAGGTCATGCCTTCTTTACCTGCTAGACTTCTTTGAAAGGGTCACCAAGGCAATGCATGAGAGTAAAAAAGTGCATACTGTGTATCTAGCACTAGCCAAGGCATTCAGTATAATACCCCACTCAGGCATTGTTGATAAGCTATCTGAATTAGGCTTAAATCCCTGCATAACTCACTGGATTGTCAGCTGACTCACAAATAGGATCTATGAACTCAGGTTCGGTGAGACCACCTCCAGCAAGTGATCAATCACCAGTGGTATACCCCTGGGGTCCGTGCTGTGACTGCTCCTGTTTGTAATTTACTTCACAGAAGTCAAGATTGATGTTCAAGGCTTCTGGCTCAGCAAGTTAACAGATGACTTAAAATTGGGAACTATTATAGATTCCTTCAAGACAACAATATCTTACAAGAGGGTTTAACCAGTCAAATGGTTGGTGCTAAATCCATGGCCTAAAACTCAATGCCAAAAATGCATTATAATAGTCTTCGGGAAACTGCCAACCCAAGTTAATTACTCCATTGACAAAACACCCCTAAGAGTCAACCCAGTAGTAAGGGATATGGGAACATGTAGACAGCAATCTGGTCTTTCACCAACACATAGCTAAGATAATAAGAAAACCATTCTATGTCATCCTACTTATAGGTAAGGGTATGGTATCCATGTCCAAGGGAAGTTATAGTACCACTGTACTCAGCCCTTATCAAAACAATTGCTGAATACATTGCTATCTTTGACATGTATCTAACTAGACACTTGCAACAGTTGGAAAGCCCACAAAGGTTTCTCACCAGGAGAATTCAAGGCATGGATATCCTGTCCAAAATTGATTGCCTAAAGGTTCTATCTCTATATTCAGTCTCTTACATGCTGCTTAGGGGGGTCCTTGCCTGGCTTACAGAGCTTCTTCAGACCCAGTCCTGATGGATCTGTTTCACATACAACAAACCATCACCAAAAGCACTATATCCAGGGATCTGAACTTGCTTGTGACATAAACAGAACATGCTAGAGAGATGTGTCTCACAAGAACCCCACACTATGGAATAGTCTTCTTTGCCATATAAAACAGATTTCATTCATTACCCTATTCAACCAAAACCTTGACATCTGGATGGAAAATACTAAATGTACCCTCCGGTCTGGCCATGGCTTCACTTATGGACAGAGGCCACTAATAAAAAGTATCCTAACACTTCCCTACAAATCCTTAGTTACCCCCTACTAATATACCTGCCATATTGATGCCCATGATACACAAGACCCATATGGTTTGGGCTACACAGCTAGGCTTATAAGGGTCCTATTGGTCATTAGCCTAGTAACAACCTATGAACCTATCTGATTTACGTGCCAATTCGATAACATTTTTCCAAGAGATCTTGGAGAAGACATGGCAGACATTGGGGAGTGCAGTGATCCATTTCAAGCACATAGGTGGTGTGAGGGGGGAGTCCAAAATATTTATTGAGCTATTTGTTAAACGTTACAGCTGAAGGCTTCTACAGGGTCACTATACTGGATTGCAGTTCAAGTCCAAGACTTAGAATAGCTTAGCCAAGGCTATTAGCCTTGCAACTGGAATCCCACACATAGATGAACAATGCTGTCACCATTACAGTAACTTGAAAAGATGAAAACAGGACCTCCTTTGCCATTGGAAGGGATACTCTCAGAACCATGAGTAATCTCAGTTGTGTAAGAATAGTGAGTCATAACCAGACAATAGAATACAATTACTTGGTAAAAGAAACAGGTGTTCATAATTTTTACTGATATGTGTATCCTCTGCACAGATTGAATGAAATAGGAAGGCTAATGACCACTGAGGTCTTTATAAGCCTAACCAAGCATCCTAATTATATCCCACAAGTTTAAGTGCCTTAGAAGCTATTTTAGGGGGTATGTGGAAGCTAGGGCCATATGAATAGGCTGCCTCTGCCCATTAGAGACATAGATATTAGATCTGTGGTGTGTTTCCTTTTTCTCATCCACTGGTCAAGGTTTCTCTTGAATAGGGTTAGGGAATAGCCCTGCTTCATGTGCATGGGAAGCCTCTTGCAGACAGGGGGAATTCTCTGAGACACACACCTATTCCTCCAGTGTGTCCTATTTATGCCACAAGCAAAGTTTAAATTCCAAGATCAACAAATTCTAATGCTATTTATTTTGTGGGTATGCAAAAGAGCCATCAGAGTAGGATCAGAGGTGGGCAGCACAGTGGTGCAGCAGTTATCGTTGTTGCCTCCCAGTAAGAGATTTGTTGGTTCAATTCTCAGCTAGGATATCTTCTGTGTGGAGTCTGCATGTCTTCCCTGTATCTGCATGAGTTTTCTCCCACATTCCAAAGACATGCATCTGGAGCATTTCTCCCCAGGCCTCTACTGAAAATGGGCTATGTCCCAGTTGGACTTCCTGGTAAACAAAATGTTAAATAAATAAATCAATAAATAACTAAAGATCCAAGGATGCCTTGTATGATAGTCATAGATTGCCTCTCAACAGCCTGTGAGAAACAGAGTATAAAGATAGGGTTTTGAGGCAATCTGAGTTGGACAGCTGTTATTTTTGTGAAGATCCTCTGTTGATATTCCAGGTGTTGCATGTGCCATGTCACGTACATACCTCAGGGGTTTAATACATAGTGATGGGCCTGATGAGGGAACAATGTGGTGTAACAATGACTTTCTTGGGCCTAGATGCCATACCCTTGATTGTAAGTTGAGCAGCATAGAACGATTCCCTTAACAACTTAGACACGTTGGTGGAAAGCCAAATTTCTGACTAGTGGTTCTACTCTTACAGATGTTTTATTGATGAGGTAATTTTCTAGGGTGACTGACTTCCTAGAAGGTGCTATCATGTATTTCTTGGCATTGAATTTTTACCTATGGCTTTGGCAAAGGCCATTTTTCTGTCTCATTCCTCTCTGTGGATATTCTATGACTGTTCCTATTTTGTAATCATCTGTAAACATGGCCAACCAGTGGAGAAGTAAACGCCAAAAATGAGCTGACTGAGCACAGTACCCGGAGGGACTCCACTAGTCACTGGTCTTTTTATGGAGGTGGTCTCACCTATCCTAACTTCATGGGTCCTATCTGAGGAGCCAGCTAGCTATCCAGAGCATAAAAAATGAAGTCTATGCCTGTATCATTGAGTCTGTTTACAATGCTCAAGTTGGAATATTGCATCAAATGCCTCATCCAGGTCAAGGTATTCAGTATGCACCCCATACATAGCCTTGATGACCTTCTCAAAGATGTCCGCTAGGTTGAGTAAGCATGACCTGCCCTTGGTGAAACCAAACTTGGTAGGATACAGTGTTTGAATGTTTTCTATATCCTTATCAATCATTTCCATAATAATCATTTGTTGTGCATAAAAGACTTGTCAAACTTATAAGTCTGTAGAACCTGAGGTCCTTTGATGGCCTACCCTTGTGCAATGGGATGGCCATTGTAGTTCTCCATTTACATGGCACAAAGCCTACATAGAGTCTATGAATAAACAGAGACTTCAGTGATTCTGATAGGTCATGTTTCAGGTTATTTAGGAGGCATCCTTGGATATTATCAGGTACCACTGATGCAGTGTTTTTGGTCTTAGTGAGCACATCTAGGACCTGCTCCTTAGTGATAGTTGGGGGCGGGCTTGGTTTATGATATTACTTGTAGGAAGCCAGAGGAGAGACAGTGATAAAACTGGACCTGAATTTTCCAGCTAGCAGATTTGCTGTATCTTTCAACTCCATGTAGGCATATCCATTTACAATCAGTTTTGCACACTGCTGTATACAGCCTTTGAAGTTTCAGACATAGTTAAAGAAAGCCTTATGGTTGTTCTTTGCCTAGGAGGCTGTCTTTACTTGAAATTTGGCTTTAGTAGATTTAATTTCCACTATTAGTTGTTTGCTTAGATTGGTGAGAGTGTCCTTTGCATGCTGATAGTAGTACTTACTGATGTTAGTTATGATGATTTTTTTCCTTTTGTTACACAACTTGTTTATGTTTTATTCCACAAGGGTAGCTTGTTTTTTGAGTTAGTTCTGTGCTTATTTTCTGGGAGGCACAGTTGCTTTTATTGGCATGATTGTACAGAGTTTCTGTGAAGAATTCCACAGGGGCATTTGCGTTCTTAGGGTTTGATGTAGGGGCTAGAAATTTCTATCAGGTGATCACTTAGTAGTAGGAAGTTTGCTTTGAAATAGATACTAAATATTATGGGATTAGCCAGGGTCAAGGAATTGATTTTTATTACAAGGAAAACAACTTTCTCTCATATTTGTGAGTACTAGGTTGAGTATGCTTGCACTGCAGTTGGAATATGGACTGTCTGGACCTGTAGGTTTGGGGTCATGTGAGTAATCTAGTTTATAGTGGGGTAATTGAAGCCACCTATGAATATGGCATTGGGTTAAATGATACTGGACTTCAGTAAGTCCAAGCACAAGTTATACATTTCCTGAGTCATAGAGGGTGACTTATAGCTTAGAGGGATAGGATATGAGACTTTGGATATGGAACTCTGAACATGGAGAAGCTCATGCACATAATCTGGTTTGACTACTCTTGAGGGGAGTTTGTTGTGATACAAATTGAGACACCTCCACCTTTGGTCCCTGATTGTGCAGTACTGGCCTAAATGTGTGGAAGACATTGTAGCCTTGTGCTACCAGGATGCTCTCCAGCTTTAAACCATTTTTTAATAACTGCACAGATGCCTAGATTATCAAGGGTAAGAACAGCATGGAGAGAATGGAATATCTTATTTAGGATCTTGGCATTGAGCAGTAACACCTTTAGATTCCCTTGGGTTGGTTTTGCTATTTTAAAATATTTATCAGTTTGGCATTGCTGTAAAAGGCAGTATGGGTGAGGACATTCCCTGGGATTCAATAAGCAAAACAATTCCATGCAGGAATAGTGTAGCCGTTCCTGCACAGAATATGTCCGCTGAGCAATCCAGTAAACATGCCTGGGGATGTGTACGAGCCTGGCAACACTATTCTACCACAGACATGACTGGAATATGCTAATGACCTCATATGCTGTTGAAAACCATGCAAATGAGGTCAATTAGTGATCCAGTAAGCAGGCAGGCATCTGTCGCAGACTAGTGTAGCATGCAGAAATGTATTCAGCTACTAGCCAAATACATTTCTGCAAAAATAAAAACAGAGACATGACAGCTCAAACCAAAGCATGTATTCTAATCCTTAGGCATGCCATTTGGCCATTGGCATGGAAAAGTTTTGCAAAATTATAAAAAATAAAAGTTTATTTATTTTTTGACTGATCTCGGCCGTTTAAGCATAGGTCAGTGGCGCGCAAATGGGATCATGATGAAAATAAATAAAATTGTGAAAAGTCAATTTTAAGTGAAATCTGCATTTTGCCATTATAGTCTATGGCATGCAGAATCAAAACAATACCAGGGAACAGTAGTTGCTAAGGGGAAGGGCTCTGGGGTAGTGCTGTAACTAGGGACTAAGGCAGTAGGGTATGCTGATGAGGGAAATTTACTGAATCAAAAAAAGAAGCAAGTGCCAAACTGTACCTGACCGTGTAGGTGCTATAAGGCAGTGGTGTAAGCAGGAGGAGTGGCAGACATAAAAAAGGGGTGTGTCACACTTGGTGTAAGCACATTGGAGCTCCACCGCTCACATTTGAGCTTAGCTAAGCACAGCTAAGCAAGGTTGTGTGTCTGAGGCTGTACTGACGTATTTCATGAAATGAAGAGTGTGTTTGCATCCAGGAGAGGGCCATTTCTTATTGTTTACCTTAGCTAAATGGGTTTGCATGATGTGCACCAGGTCTAAAACAAAACAAAACAAAACAAAAAAAATAACCAGAAATAGCAGGACTGTTTACATTTGGGCACCAGGTTTACACGTCATACCTCTGGGCTTAAAAGGGGTGGAAATGGGAAGAGGAAAACAGGAAAAGAAAAGGGAAATAGCAGAATACAAGCAATCAAATACAAATAACATAGCTGTCAGGTGGAATGCATCATAGTCAACCAATCATACAGGTAGCTTCTGCAGCATAATAGTAGAAACTATGCAAACTCCTTACAGTCTGTTTTTTCCACAAACTCTGCACTATTGGTGAACACATGCAGGAGAATTTTAACCAAAAACATGTTAGGGACTGCCATTACTTTGATACATCAGCATGTGCTAGAGGCTAAGGGCAGTGAGGAGGATAATGCTGACAACCACCACAAACTGAGGAGGAGGAGAAGAGTGTTCAGACTCAGGATAACTTACCAGGGGATACACGATGTGGAGACAGTGGAGCGCTACATGGTGGATAGAGACATGCTGCAGCAAATCATCAAGCTGTGCCGGCTTCAGCTCAGACCCATTGCACTACTTTACAACATCTGCTGATGTCATTCACCTTAGAAGTACTTTTGGACTGGCTTCAGTGTTGTATGCTCTATAGTGTGTGTGATAACTGTGTAACACTATCATACAAATAATTAGATAATTAGGGGTTCTAACCACAGTTCCGGCATATATAACAATGGTTGTGTGTGGGGTAGTGTGTGTGTTTGTGTGTGTGTATGGGGGTGTAAGAATAAGTGTTTTAGTCCATTCCCAACCAGTACACCTCTCATTGCCCTACCTCACAAGATCTGCTGATGTCATTCACTATAGAAGTACTGTTGGATTGACCTCTGCCCTATAAGCTCTGTGGTGTGTGAGATGACTGCATTACACTATAGTACAAACAACTCTTTAGGTAGGAGTTCTAATCTCAGTCCTGGCAAATATAAAAGTGTGTGTGCCCGTAGGTTAAAGGTTTTGAGCCTGTTCACACTAATTGCACATTCCCTTGCTTTACTTTAGCAGGCCTGCTGATGTCAGTCACCTTAGTAGTACCTTTGGACAGCATACAGCCCTACAAGCTCTGTGGTGTGTGTGATAATTATGTAACACTATAATACAAATAACTAGCTAGGTAGGGGGTTCTAATCTCAGCCCTGGTAAATGTAAAGGTGCATGTATTTGTGTATGTATGTCTGTAGGTTAAAGGTTGTGAGCCCATTCTGACTCAGTACACATCCCATTGCCCTACTTTAATAGTCCTGCTGATGTCAGTCACCTTAGAAGTACATGTGAGCAACCTACAGCCCTACAAGCTCTGTGGCACGTGTGATAATTGTGTAATGCTATAGTACAAATAACTAGTTAGGTGGGGGTTCTAATCTAAGTCTTGGCAAATGTAAAAGTCTGTGTGTGTCTGTCTGTAGGTTAATGGTTTTGAGCCCATTTACACTCAGTACATATCCCATTGCCCTACTTTAGAGGTTCTGCTGATATCAGTCACCTTAGAATACCTCTGGGCAGCTTGCAGCCGTACAAGCTCTGTGGCATATCCGATGATTGCGTAATACTATAGTACAAATAACTAGTTAGGAAGGGGTTGAAATCTCAATTCTGGCAAATGTAAAAGTGTGTGTGTGTGTGTGTGTGTGTGTGTGTGTGTGTGTGTGTGTGTGTGTGTGTGTGTGTGTGTGTGTGTGTGTGTGTGTGTGTGTGTGTGTGTCTGTAGGTTAAAGGTTTTGAGCCCGTTCACACTCAGTACACATCCCATTGCCCTACTTTAGCAGTCCTGCTGATGTCATTCACCTTAGAAGTACCTCTGGGCAGTCTACAAGCCTACACGCTCTGTGGCATGTGTGATTATTGTGTAACACTTTAGTACAAATAACTAGTTAGGTAGGGATTTTAATCTCAGTCCTGGTAATTGTAAAAGTGGGTGTGTGTCTGTAGGTTAAAGATTTTGAGCCTGTTCACACCCAGTACACTTGCCATTGCTCTACTTTAGCAGTCCTGCTGATGTCCTTCACCTTAGAAGTACCTTTGGGCAGCCCCCAGCCCTACAAGCTCTGTGGCATGAGCAATAATTGCATAACACTATAATACAAATAACTAGTTAGGCAGGGTTTCTAATCACAGTCTTGGCAAATGTGTGTGTCAGTGTATAAGTGTGTATATGTGTAGGGTAAAGTATTTTGTGGCCTCTCTCACCCAGTACATCACCCATTGCCATACTTTACAGGGGCCAGTGATGTTTCTCACCTTAGAAGTACCTTGGGACACCCTTCACCCTATAAGCTCCATGGCTCATGCAATAAATGCATAACACTTGTAGTAGCAGTAACTAGATAGGTAGGGGTTCTAATCTCAGTCCTAGCAAGTGTGTGTGTGTGTGTGTGTGTGTGTGTGTGTGTGTGTGTGTGTGTGTGTGTGTGTGTGTGTGTGTGTGTGTGTGTGTGTGTGTGTGTGTGCACATGAAAACAGTACCCTGTGGGTTGGGGTGTTTGTACAAGAACCATATCTATTGGGGGCTGGGTTTTGCAATTTTTTGCTGTTGCCCACCCAGTACATGTCCCAATGTCCACCTTACAAGGGCCACTGTTGTCATCCACTGTAGAGGTAGCTGTAGACAGTCTGCAGCCCTATACACTCTGTCCCACATGCAATAACTATGTAACAGTATGGAAAAAATAACAAGATAGGTGGGCCTTCTAATCTGTGGATACTATTCCCCACTCAGGAATCATAGACAAACACACTGAGCTAGGCAGCAACCCTTATATCACTAGGTGGCTTGCAAACTGGCTCACAGATAGAAGCCATGGTGTGCAAGCAGCAGACTCCATGCAAGACTGCTGACCAGTCACTAGTGGATTCCCACAGGGTTTGGTCCTGGGTCCCCTCATGTTCTGGATCTACACATAGGGACTCTGGTTGACAATGTTTGCAGACGACTGTAAGGTGGGTGCTATTATTACCTCCCCACATGATGTTGACAAAGGCCTCACTGAGACCTGTGACTGGTGTCAGAACCCTGGACTGTAGCTAAATGCCAGAAAATGCCAGTATCCCCTTTGGGAACAACATGGTTCCCATGAATTACCACAATGATGGTAGTCCACTGAACACTGATGTCATTATAAGAGAACTGGGAACACAGGCTGACAGTGAGTTCTCTGTTGACCACCACAGTGCCACTGTGTTAAGAAAGTCCTTCTATGTGGCACATCTCATAGTGGTGCATCCAGGAAGTAAGAGGTCATTGTCTCCCTGTACTCTCCCCTCAGGCCAATCAATGAGTACAATGGCCCATTTGGCATGTACCTCACTAGACACCTACAACAACTTGAGAGGCTACAAAAGTACCTCACAAAGAGGATCCTAGGCCTTAAACACTTGTCTATATGGACAGACTCCAATAACTGCAACTAAGTAGCCAATATCTCTGTCTCATATTGGCTACTTAGAGGCGATCTCTGCCTGACTTACCAGGCCATGTCTGACAAAGCTCTGTCAGGAATATTACATCTATAGCACCCAATTCATCCACATCACATGCCCCAGAGTCCTCAACCCCATTTCCAAAATAAACAGAACATGCTGGAGGGACAAGATCATAATCCAGAGACTACCCATGCCATGGGATAGACTTTACATACATGTCAAGCAGAGCACCTCACTGTCCCTCTTCAAGAGAAATCTGGATGAGTGGATGGGGAATAGAAATCCCACCCCAGGGATCACTCCAGTGGCTATACTCATTAGACACACTGGGGACTATCATCAGGTGGCAAAATGCCAGGGTATTCCCATGGGCTAGACTTGTAAAGGCTCCATGGCCATTTGCCTATTATACACCTATGAACCTATGAATCTATGGATCTCGCTGCTGGCAAATGTGTGTGTGTGTGTGTATGCATTTAGTGTGTATAAAAGTGTTTGTGAGTGTGTAAACATGTGGGTGAAAGTAGTTTGAGGCCCTTCTCACCCAATACACCTACCATTGCCATACCTTACAATGGCTGATGATGTTATTCACTATATAGGTACCTTGAGACACTCTTCACCCTATAAGATCTGTGGTGCATGCCGTAACTGCATAACACTATAGTACCAATGACTACAGAGATAGAGGTTCTAATTTAAGTCCTGACAAATGAGTGTGTATGTAAGTGTTTGTGTGTATATTTGTAGGATACATCATTTTGAGGCCTCACTCTTCCAGTACACTGCCCATTGCCATACTTTACAATGGTTGGTGATGTTGTTCACCTTAGAAGAACTGTGGGACACTTTTCACACTATAAGCTCCATGGCATGTGTGATAAATGCATAACACTGTATTAGCAATAACTAGATAGGTAGGGGTTTAATATCAGTCCTGGCAATCTGTGTTTTAAATTTGTTTTGAATATTTTTCCATTAAGCAATGAAACAAAATGTCTGAACCAATAATGACAAAACTGCCCAATTCAGAACATTTCTATTATAAAAGTCTACTCAAACGTCTGTCATTACAATCCACCAATATCAGTAAATATGCAGAATCTCTGCAGAAGTAAAAGTCATCTAAATAATTCAACATTAAAGAGATTTGTAACATGAAGAGGTTGCTGCTGGCAAACAACTTTATATTTCATTGTTTCATCTACAAATAAAGTGCATGTTGTCCTTGAAGAATAAATTGCCTATGTTACATTAAAAAATGATAAGCTTGTAATATTGCAATAGGGAATGGATGGAAAACTCCTAACAGTTTCATAGCTACTAGGTATCTCCTCAAAGGAGGACATTCTCAGGACTGCAGCATCCACCCCATTTAAAGTACAACACAGTACAGTATCAGCAATTCATCTGCATACTGTGGGAGTAGAACCCCCAGCCTTCTACATCAAAAGGCAAGTACACTACCTGTTGTGCTACTAACAATGCAAACAGACTTGGCATAAACAGCACTGCACTTCTCTTCCCTGAAGCTCACAGATCTTTGTAAAATTCACACTCAGCTATATCTCTCAACTTTGCAACACAAGAAATCTGAACAAAAGCCAAAATGTAACGGGGGGCAAAGGCCCAAAACCAGGGACACATTTTAAACATTGCTTGTATAATTTTAGAAAGTTGCTAGAATAAAATGTTTTATGTTACCATGCATTTCTTGAAAGTTAGGAAGACTGAAACTTAAATGGCTATCATTATTTAGTGAATTCAGTTCTCACTGATTTGCCAGAAAACCCCAAAGTTTAAGACGAACAGACCAAAAGTATGAGCCAAATATTCCAGAGGTTCTGTGAAAATCTGGACAGTTGAGAGCTATGGACGCAACTCTTTGAATCACAAGTGTAGTATGGATAGAGAATTCAGACTCTTGTTTCTTGTTCCTAAGGTACAGGGTTTGAACCTGAGTAACACTAACCACCAGGTATACCTAAGTGGGTCATTCTACACACACACACACTCACACACACACACACACACACACACACACACACACACACACACACACACAGACAACTCATGCCAAGATGCTTCTTAAAGAAGAATGCCAACAGACAGTCTCAAAAGTGCTGCCTGAGGCAGACCGCCCATCTTGCCCCCCTCAGCTATGCCACTGAGCAAGGCAGTTATGCCACTTGTGGAGAATTTAATTTATGTAATATTATTAAAGAATTGCAGTATTGTATAGTTTTTACTCGTTATTTGAACCCACAACCTCTGATTACAGTCTTGCACTTAACTCCTAAAATTGGTTTGTGCTACAGAATTATGCATGCATAGTTGCTTTTACAGTTAGGATATGCATGCTTATTTTGCTACTACTGTATAGTAAACAAAAACATTTTACTTTAACTTTACACTTACAGTAATAATTCTCTTGTGCTGCATACATACCACTTGCTTTCCCTCTGTCTCTCCAGATGATCAGCATGCCCTTGCCTATTCACCACTATTAGGATTAGCTGTGAAAAGAAAAGAACAGAAAAGCATTATGCATACCAGCCTTGCCTATATTTAGCTTTCTATGTAATATAAATTCTCTTTATCAGCATACTTACACAACTGTGGGACATCGCTAGTTTGAAACTCATTCAACCACTGGTTGAGTGTATTCTTATAGGTCCATAGGTGTGGACTAGGCTAATGGCCCTGGAGCCTTTATGAGCCTAACCCAAAGAAGTACCCTGGCATCGTGCCACCCGACGTTAGTTCCCAGTGCCTCTATCAAGTAGAGCCACTGGAGTGATCCCTGGGGTGAATTTTCTATTACCCATCCACTCATCAAGATTTCTCTTGAAGAGGGACAATGAGGTACTCTGCTTGACATGTATGGGAAGTCTATTCCAGAGCATGGGCAGTCTCTGGGTGAGGAACCTGTCCCTCCAGCAAGTTCTGTTGATTGTGGTAATGAGGTTGAGGTCTCTGGATTGTGTGGTGTGGACGGATTGGTATTTCTTTAGATGTAGCATTTCTAACAGAGCTGGGTCAGACATGGCTTTGTAAGTCATGCAGAGATCACCTCTAAGTAGGTGATATGAGACAGAGAATAGCTGGAATCTTTTGATTCTGTCCATGTAGGACATATGTTTAATGCCTAGGATCCTCTTCGTGAGGTACTTCTGTGGCCTCTCCAGCTGTTGCAGGTGTCTAGTGAGGTACATGCCAAATGATGTATTATACATGATGATTGGTCTAATGAGGGAAAAGTAGAGTGAGACAATGACCTTTTCTTCCTGGATGCAAAAAACTTAGTAATGAGATGTGCCACATAGAAGGACTTTCTGACCATAGTGGCAATGTGGTGGTCGAAGGAGAGGTTGCTGTCAACCTGCATCCCCAGATCTCTTATAACACCTTCAGTGTTCAGTGGGATCCCATCGATGTGGTAATTAGTGGGAACTGAGTTTTTACCAAAGGGGATGACGATGCATTTTTTTGGCATTAAGCTTATGGCCATGGTTTCGACACCAGTCATTGGTCTCAGTGATGCCTTTCTGTAGGATGTCTGCATCACTTGGGAGTTAATAATGGCTCCCAGCTTGCAGTCATCTGCAAACTTGGTCAGCCAGAGTCCCTTTATGTTAGACTGGACTTCTGAGAAGTAGATGCTGAACAGGATTCCACTTGTGACTGGTTGGCAGTCTGACTTGGAGTTTGCTACTTTCACACTGTGTGTTCTATCTCTGAGCCAATTTGCAGCCCAGCTAGTGATATAGGGTTTGATGCCTAGTTTGGTGAGTTTATCAATACATCCCGAGTGAGGAATGGTATCAAAGCCCTTGGCCAGATCGAGTTAGGCTGTATGCACTGTCTTACCTTCATCTATAGCCCTGGTGACTGACTCAAAGAAGTCAACCAGGTAGAGCAAGCATAATCTCCCTTTCACAAAGCCAAACTGCATTGGGACAGAGTTTGGAGATTTCCTATAGCTTTATTAATCAGGTCCATGATAATACGCTCCATAGCTTTACATATCAGACTTGTCAGGCTAATAGGACAATAATTCCCAGGGTCTGTAGTCCCTCCCCCTTTATGGAGAGGGATGACTGTAGCAGTGTGCCATTCAGTAGGGACAAAGCCTGAGGTGAGGCTGTGACTGAACAGGGCACACAGATGTGATGCAAGTTTGCTTTGTAGTTCATGTAGAACACATCCAGGGATATTATCGGGTCTCATGGAAGCTGTATTCTTGGCTTTGGACAATGCAGCTTTAACCTTTTAATGGGTGCTGGCATTCATGCGGTATTATGATTGGTCCTTTAGGGAGGAGAGAGGGGTAAAGTTGGCACTGACTCTGTCGACCAGTATGTTGGCAATATCTGTTTGCTCAGTATTGGAGGTACCATTGTGCAGTAACCCAGAGCAAATCTGGGTATTGTCGTGGAGGGTCTTGATATAACTATAGAAGGCTTTGTGATTGTTTTTATTGTCTGCTGCAATTCTGCCTTCATAGCTGGTTTTAGAAGATTTGATGAGGGATCTGAACTTTTTGTTGAGGCTAATAAGGGAGTTTTTCTACTCATGGGACTTCACCTTTTTCTGCAACAGTTTCGACCTTCTCTTGTAGAGTTTATTAATGGTTGGGGACCACCAGATTGACTTTCTTTTTCTGGAGGAGAGCATTTTGGTTCTGTTAGGTATGGCTAGGTCCATCCATTTATGTACATGTTCGTACAGTGCATTGGTGTATGATTCGGCAGTCATGCAGCTATTTTCCATAGGCATGGGTGCTGTGAAGTTAGCCACCTCTGTTTTGTACCTTTTTAGGTCATTGAAGTGGTACCTACACTGTTATCCAGTGTGTGGGATGCCAGTCACACTGGGTACAGCCTTGGCCAGACTATTTCAAGCCTCAGACTTGTACTGGGAGCTAGAATAGCTCTGCTGCAGAAGCCTTTGACTGTGGTGCTTTACCAAGAGTCCAATAAATATTCTGGGCTCCTGAACACCTCTTCCTCTGCACCCTACATTGGGTACCTTCCCCTTTAACACCAGACATGTCTAATCCCAAAGTAGTGGCAATAAATAATGATTTCTCACCAATTTCTGCTGTCATGTTTACTAGTAGTGTGCAAACCCACAAAATGATGCCAACTGTGTTTGTGTGATGTTAAATGAAGAGCAACAGTGCCAAACAGGGAGGAAAGCAATTTCTGAAACTGGAAGGTTAATCTGGCACTTGACATTAGTTTGGAAGAGTGTCTGCTGCTGTAACGGTTAGGTGATTTAACTTTTCAGATATGCACTGGGGGGCATGAATATCATTACCTGTTACATGTTTGCTTGGCTTTAAACACTGCTAAAACTGATTTTTATAGTGTGGGATTCAAACCTATGCATAAGGAGCAAAACATTTTCTTCCACAGTGGTGATTTTCCATTTTTGCCACAGAAGAAGTCTTTCTCAGAAATAGTCATGAATCATTCATAAATACAGATGCCAGATTAAGGTGTTAACCATGTATGTGTATGACCTGACAAGATCCTTGTATATACATTCATTTGTGTATGTGTCTTATTTAAGTGTGAAGGCCACCTAAGTCCAGATAGCATAACTATACTTATAGAAACATAATAGAGAGTATACCCTCAGTTATAGAGCTGAACCTTCAAAACATAATAAGAGAATTTTATCCCTCATACATAAATTTCATATCAGCTCCACTAGTTATACTGATGTATAAAGTGTTAAAAATGACACTTAATATAATGTGAAATGGAACAACAGTAAATATGTCTGGAATTTCCTGTATTAGTACCCAGGACCATGTGTATGGCAGCCCTATACTTACACCTGTTGACACAGGAACATTGAAATAATTTTTGTATATTTTAATGTTTATTACTATAAATTGAACTGTCACAACACTAAAAATATGTTGCACTTCGTGTATTAGAACCCAGGACCATCTCCTTTACAGCTCTACACTGACATCTGCTGCCACAGGAATAATTGTCAGTTGCATAATTCACTATTAATTTTTAACTTTTCTGTGTTAACCACTATGCAATGCTGCTTAGTTTGTTTGTGCAGTGCCCAACAGAATTAATAGAATACATCCATTTTGAAATTGTTGACTGTATGCTTCCTGTGTGTGGGTATTCGATGGTTGCAAGTGTTGGGGAAGTTTGCTAACTGCCGCGCAATGTTGTATAGCAATGTTGGGTGTTGGAAAGCAAAAACTGCAACAATATATCCTTTTTCACCTTTACAGTATCTATGCCCTGTATTCAGGTGTTCTGTCTGCTTCCTGTGTGGGCCACTAGTCCAGGTTTGTGAACTGCTAAGCATCATGCAAATAAGATAAGTAATACTAAACATGACGTTTATTGTGTTGCTCCATTTCCCCTGTTTGCGTTCAGCAGTGCACTGTGCAAACACTGGCATTAAAAAAAAAAAGAAAGGGAAAATTATGAGAAAGGAAAAAAAGAAATCTATTAAATCAACAACAGTACAAAAACTTGTGTTGGTACACATGATGTATTTCACACAAGTCTGGATTTGAACTCTCACTCCAATGAACCTTCAAAACACAGTAAAGGTGTCTTATCACTCTTTGCCACAGAAACAGTTTTGCAGCAGAGAATGAACATCATTGTGCAAAACATACAACAGTTGCTTGTACATGCATTAATTTCTGATGTAGTGCACTGAGTGATCTCCCAACCATTTATGAATATTCTTGAAGAAATGCAGCTCTGTCTTATCTCTGTGTGCTTGTGAGTGGATTTCACATAACCTGCTTATACTACACAAATGGACATACAGTTTGTCATGCCTGTCCTAATTTTACCTTTCCACCCAGCTATTTCCTTACCACTCATTGTATTGCTAAGAATTCCACGCTGTACTGACCTTGCGACTGCTAGCACCTCAGCCAAGATTGCAAGACCAGCCGTACAATTTAACACAGACTAAGATTTTATTACCCTGCCTGTCCTGATTTTACCTTTCCTCCCAGCTATTTCCTTACCATTCATTGTGTCGCTAAGAATTTTGTGCTGTACTGACCTTGTGACTGCTAGCAGCTCAGCCAAGACTGTAAGATTGGTCATCCAATTCAATACACAGACTAAAATTTTGTATGTGCTAGTAAAAATTTTCCACTAAATCCCACTGTTGTTTTTGGCTATAATAACTACTGTGTGTTTCAGCTGTCCTATGCAGCACTGCAGCAAGGAACTAGATGCCCCCACCCCTCTATCACTAATTACATCCTTTCTGTCCTATATATTAATGGGTACTACCAGATTAAGCTTCTCATTGCTAGGATTATTGTTTTAAAATACTGAATTACGTTTACACTTTAGATTTTAGTTCTACTCAGTTAATTCTACTAGAATAACAAACTAAACAGAATGATTTTTTTTCGTACCTTTTCTGATTGTTTTCTTTCTTTCTGCACTATCACTATCTGGGCCCACCCACTTTAGCCAATTAGAGGTGATTTATCCCACCTGAATGTGAGGTGCCATTTTCAAACTACTGTCCCTTGCTGTGGTTCTCAACACAGGCTCCCAAACATGCTGTAAGGTATATCTGATCATTTTTTTGATTATTTATGCTGCACAACACTATATATTTGAGGTATTTATGGATCTCACTCATCATGCAGTGTTTTTCAACAATTATTATAACTGCTCTGTGTTGTATGTTGTATGAGAGGCTAATTTAGCTAGCATTCCTTTGTACCTGAATGCTCAGCACCGCTTACACTGCGTTTCTCAATGTAGCTGTGCCTGCATGGATCTATGTCTTCTGTTTAATGTATAGTTCCTCTTCCTAATATTTTTTATCCATCTGTGCAGATTGATGTAATATAAGGGTATTAGTTAATGCTGTATTTCTGTAAATATCTGCAGTTAGACAACCAAGTTGCTGCATATGTATAAATGAATATACTGCATTACCTGCAAAACCTAGTGAGTTAATCACAATCATTTGTATGCTATAGCTATCTGGGTAGTCCTCTCTGTATCAACTACAATTTGTATGCTTAGTTGCTGATTTGCTTTTTGTGTTAAAATGCTGACAGCGTGTTAGGGGCTGCGACATTCTACCTCTGCTTGTAACCTTGCAACTTGTCCAGCACCCACCCTAGCTGTTACACTTATATTAACATATTTTTGTTTTTCTTTCTTTTCCTTTTTAGTTTACACTGCCTGTGCTGATTTTGCCATTCCACGCAGCTATTTTTTTCCATTCATTGTGTTTCTAAGAATTCTGCACTGTACTGACCTTGCAACTGCTAGGACCTCAGCCAAGACTACAAGATCGGCCGTCCCATTCAATACACAGACTAAGAATTTGTACGTGCCAGTAAAAGTTTTCCGCTAAATCCCATTGTTATTTTTGGCTTGCACAATAACTATTGTGTGTTTTGGTCATCCTGTGTGGTGTGGCAGCAAGGAACTAGATCCCCCCACCCTTCTATCATTAATTATATCCTTTCTGTCCTGTATATTAACAGGAACTACCAGATGATGCTTCTCATTGCTAGGATTATTGTTTTAAAATTCTGAATTATGTTTACACATTAGAGTTTAGTTCTACTCAGTTAAGTCTACTAGAATAGCAAGCTGAACAGAAGGATTTTTTCCCTACCTTTTCTGATTGTTTTCTTTCTGCAATGTCGCTATCTGGGCCAACCCACTCCCCTGCTATGCTTGGGCCCACTCCGCTCCCCTACCCTAATCTCATTCCCACCCACCCTTTCTTTCTTTACATTTATACCTAAAGACACCACGCCCTTCCCTACTTCAATCATTTCACATCCCCCACCCTTCCTTACCCCACCCACCACACTAGCCCTACTTTCACTGCTTTCCAATTCACCACAGATCTCAAGACTCTGTATTCTCTCATAGCTCCCCTCCACTAACCTACACAACTCCACTTCCCCTTTTTCTCCATGAATTCCTCCAAATATGCTACATTACTACTCTGTTTACTACTACTCCATTCTATCGTGCCTTCTCTACCTAGCCTATAATGCCACTGACCTTCACAATTATAAAATCAAATATTATCACTCTCCTACACAAACACACAACACTCATCAACCTCCAATTAAACCTCATAGTTACATCAGCCCACAACTATACAACAATTCCATCTCTCTTCTTCACCCTTTCAAACATACAAAATCCTCATACCCTCAGCTGCCCACTTTCAGGTACCATTGTGTAATTACCAAACTAAAAAAACTACTGCTGCACTCCCTAACACATATTAAATTACAGGCTGTTATCCCTCTCAACCCAGGCCCCAGCTATGATTTACCTACAACTAAGCAACACCTCCCCAACTCTTATTTTAATACTGCAAACCAAAATCTATCAGGATCAAAGGTACATACCTCCCTACCAATTATTACCAAATATGATTTATTAATAATCAACTTCAATCTCAGAAGCCTTGTAAATAAAATTACTGAATTTCATGCTATCCTGGCCACCTACTCTCCTGACATAGCTTTTTTAACAGAAACCTGGTTAAAACCCCACATCAAAGACTCAGAAATTACTCTCAACAGTTATAATATTATTAGACAAGATAGTCTAAGCAAAAGAGGTGGTGGTGTAGCTGTTATGTTTAAATACCCTCTAAAAGTGGAAAAACTACACTGTATTTCACGAGACATCCCCAGTGCAGAAATACTCATCACACAACTACAAATGAATCCTCACAAAGCCATGATTATCATAGCTGCTTGCCTGCCTCCTGGAAACAATCTTTCCAGCATAGAACTTTTCCTCTCTTGGTCTGCCTCCACTTTCAGTCAATCATCTTAGGCGAGTTTAATCTTGACTGGCTCTCCTGCTCCTCTAACTGCCCTACCAACTTAATCAATCTTTACAATTTCACACAAACTGAAAACTATCCCACTTGCACTGACAAACACTCTAAAAAAGAGTCATTACTCGATTGGATATTAATCAACAAGCTAAACCTGGGTTACCAAGTTGGCTGCCTACCAATCAACATTTCTCCTTAGGAAAAATAATTCAAACCCAATCTTACAGTCCTTTCAAATACACCCACAGTAAGAAAAACTTCTCCCCTTACTGCAACATTGTGATTGAGCACCATTAAAAAAACTAAAACTGGACCTTGCAGTAGAATTCTTTAACAATACATTTATTGACATCCTAAATAGTGTGGCCCACACCAGAAAAATATGCACCAAATCCAAACAGTTGCCATGACTTTCTAATGACACTAAACATCTGATCAAACAAAGGGATAGAGCCAGGGCCCTATACCAGTCCACCAACAACAAAAACAATCTCATCTCGTCAGCAATTAAGAAGCCAAACTAAGAAAAGAATATTATACTACTTCCAAACCTGTTAGCAAAAGTTCCTACACAAACCTCAAAAGTTCTGGCAGACTATTAACTACCTCCTCAACCCTGGAAAACCTCCACCATTTCCACATCCAACATCTCTGAACCCTCAGCCTCACAGTTCAACTCTCACTTTATTAACTCTATCACCTCCTTCCTAGATAACTACCAAAATCTACCAGCCACAGTCCTCTTCCTTTCCAAGGGAACTACTAACTCTTTTGCTTTTAAACCTGTTCAAACTTCTTACATAAAAAAGCTCCTAAGCAAACTAAAATCCTGTTGCCTTGCTGCTGACCAACTTCCCAATGAATTCATAAAAATAGCTGCTTCATCTATCACCTATCCTATCTCTATACTAATCAATTGTTCTATCTCTGAGCAGTATATACCTCACCTCTGGAAAATCTCTGATATCATTCCACTCCACAAGGGTGGCCCCTCTAGAGATATCTCTAACTACTGCCCCATTGCCATCCTCCCACCCATAGCTAAAATCCTAGAGAAATGTATTCACCAACTCCTTGAATGCCTTACCACTAACAACCTGCTATCTTACATCCAGCACAGTTTTAGACCTAAATATAGTACTAACACAGCCTTTATATCCTTCACCAACACTATTCATCACCTTAAGAACAATGGACAACTAGTCTCAGCAATCTTCCTGTAACTGTCAAAAGCATTTGACACTGTTTTTTATCAACTCCTACTTAACAAACTTGCCACTTACAATCTCAGTTTGTCATCCCTAACATGATTTCAAGCTACCTATCAAACCATCAACAAGCTACCAAAGAGGATAACAATCTCTCCACTACTGCCAGTATCCACTGGAGTACCCCAATGGTCCATACTTGGCCCCTTCTCTTTATCATATTTATCAAAAACCTAAATTCAGCAACCCAACTTGTTATAATCATATAATATGCAGATTATACATCTCTTTTCTGATCTGCCCCCTTCCCCCCAAGAACTTCAATATAAGACTCAAAAATAATTTCAGGAAATTGAAACTTCCCTATCTAGACACCAACTCATTCTAAACCCAAATAAGACTAAGTTAATGATTTTCACAAACAAAACGTTCAAGCCCTGCTCTCCACCTCTCTTTATTCAATCCGCCAATGGAACTAAAATTGAACCTACAAATCACACCAAACTGCTAGATGTAACAATAGATGACAGGCTAAAATTTGACCTACATATGTCCCTAACAATCAAAAATGTACATGCCAAACTTGGATCTCTCTATAGGACCAGACCTTACCTAACACACCAAGCCAGACTAGCCACAGCTGGATCTCAACTTCTATCTACCCTTCTCTACTGCTCACACATTTTCACCAACATGCACAAGGCCAACCTTAAAAATTTATAATAACTTAGAATCCTGCTATAACAAAATAGTTTGCCAGCAATCATCCCCATGAATCTCATCCTTGTTCTGTTCTTCAGCAACTTAACTGGCTAGAACTTCCCAACCTATTAGCATTAAACCAACTTACTTTCACTCACAAAATCATTCACAACTCCAGTAATTGCCTTGCACTTTCAACCCTGGATCGACCACATGTCAACAGCAGGTCCCTTAAGTCTTGAAACAGGCTACTGCTAAAAATAACCCAGTCTCAAAACTACCATGGTGACTCCCTTTATTCAAATAAAATAGCTAAGACCTGGACTGCTCTCCCTCAACACATACAAAAACATTTCCAGCTACTCTTCTTTAAAGCAAAACAAAAAAAATCTCAAAAACAGCTAGCTCTGCCCCTGTAGTTCTCTTGGATAATTCCTCTCTACTAGTACTTCACAACTCTCTTCATCACCTTTAAACAGCTCAACCTACTTCTCCAAATGTGTTGAAATGTTTGGTATAATCCCTGAAAATGTTTTTAAGTACTGCAGTGACCAAATATTACTGTATTATGCTGTGATCTATGTGGCTATGCAAGTTTCTTTGTTACTCAATTTTGTTAACATATGTTTCTTTGATTGATTTTGTCTCTGATAGTTTTAAAATACGCAGTTATCAATATATCTGTATGTGATATGCTCTATGTTTTGCTATCAAAATAGTTTACTTAGTTACTTTAGTTAACATATGACTATTAATGTATGATTTAGATCTAACTAATTGTATTATTTCTGTTTATGGAGCTTTTCTCCATGGGTCTCCACTGAAAATGGGCCACTGGCCCAGTCAGACACTACCCAGTTAACAAATGTAAATAAATAAATAACTTTGTTGCCCATTATTCTCTTATCAGACCTGTAGTCTAAGACATGCAGTCTGTAAACCATTCTGTATCACTGTACTTAGTGTGTGAGGATATGAAATGGCAATAATATACAACTGTCAAGAAATTAGGAAGGTTGGATGTTACTGAGCAGAAAATGTGAAGTGTGTGCTTCTTACTTACTTTAAAAGCTTGATACAATTACTTCTACACTTTGTAAGTCTAACTTGGCTGACACACCCATCGGAGGTAAAGGAATTTGAATTGCTGTTGTGTTTTCCTTTTCCCTACCAGTAATTATTCACAGCTGCAATCCATTAACATCAAATGCCAAGACAATGCCTGCACAATGTTTACATCTGCTTCATGGAGCCAAGTATTTGGGATTCAGTAATTCTAATGAGTGCATAACTCAATTGCATATTTGCCATGCTCACAGCCGCAAATCTACAATATAAAAAGGGAACAGTGTTGCTACAGAACCTAAAGATGAGGAGACTTGTTTATGTAGATGACATAGCTCTCAACCTCTTAGAGCAAGAAATCTGGACAAAGCCATTAATAAAAGTGGGACAAAGGCCCAAAAATAGGGACTTTTTTTATATATTGCTCATACAAACTTAGAAAGTTGATAGACTAATAGGTTTTGCACTAGCATGAATTTTCCGAAGGGTATGAAGTCTGAAACTGAAATGTCTACCATTATTTTCTAACTTCAGTCTTCAGTGATTTGTCACTAATTTGCCAGAAAAACACAATTTTATGAAAAATGGACCAAAAATATGAACATTCTGCAAAAATCTGTAAATTGAGAGGTATGGTGGATAACATAGAAGAAGATATTACTTTGAGATTTATCAGCACAAAAGACTACTGATCTAAAGATATGCTTACATTTTTCAGCTATATACTGGATATGCTGAAATGTCACTAAGAAAAATCTGTTAATATATATATATATATATATATATATATATATATATATATATATATGTGTGTGTGTGTGTGTGTGTATATATATATATATATATATATATATATATATATATATATATATATACACACACACACACACATTAGCAAATGGTACTTTGATGGATATGCATTTCTTATTACTGATGGCATAGATATGTTTGATAGTGCATCTTACTTTCTCAGATGGACAGCCTTATTAACTGGCATCGCAAGTGCTAATATTGCAACTTTCTCTTTACACTTTTCTATTATTATTTCAGTAAAATGTAAATGTCCTAGATTGCCAATTATACAAGGGTGTTAGCCTTCCAGGATGGCCCATATACACCTCTATTGAGTGCCTGCCATGGGTAGATGTGACTGGCAATTGCATGAAACTGAATATTCTGTAGTAAATGTGTACATGTTTTTGGGACAGTTTATTTGATAGCACTTTTAGCATTTCACTGATGGTTTGTTAGAAAAATGTGCAATTTTCTTTTTGTTTTTGGGTTGGGAGAGCCAAGTTCTATTTTTGTGTTGGCACAAACAAAATTTGATATTGTTACTCCTTGTTTTGGACCCAGCCTTGTTTTGTTTGTGACTGTAATATGTTATAACCACAAATTCCTTTTTTGTATTTGAATATCTTAACTGTGTTATGTTTCTCCAAAGGGTAATAGTGAAATACTACCTTTTTGTGGGTTGTACCTAAGCAGGACTTTTATTTATTTACAGGATACTTATGTGCATTATCCTTATTTTGTGTTTTATGACAACAAAGACTATGGCACCCAGGAGTCCAAATACCCACAACCCCCCCCCCCCTCAGTGACCCTGAGAATGAAGTCAGTGTGGAAGAATTTAGGTAACATCATGCCTTTCTGCTTGACAGGGACATGGGGATACATCTGGCAGAATGCAAACTTGGCAGGAGATAGTAGCTGATTTGAAGGCAGTAGGTGGCTAGAGTAGGACATATGATCAGGTGCCCCACAGAGCAACTGAAATGATTTGATCTGCCCAGAGGAGAGCAGCTGTAGTGGCCTGTGAACAGATAGCTACCGGGGAAGCGTTTGCTACACAGCCAGCACTGACATCAAATGAAGAGTTCCTTTCCACTGTCAGGGACCCAGACAGCTGGTGCTGCTATTTCAGGGAGAACAAATATGTCCTAGGAAGAGCTTCCAGGTAGGCTTACCTATCTCAGTTGTTAAATACATTTCTTGTATAGCAAAATATTGACAGTGATATTTAAGTTCTGTTTAACATTCATTTTTTTCAGAGGGAGAATAGTTGTAGATTTATACAGTGAGCACATTCTGACTGATTACACATGGGCTTGAGGTGGACATGCTATCTAAGTTTTTGTTAAAAATATACTTAATGGACATATAAAAGGCAAAAACATTTAATACTCCTGTGTTACTGTTCATTGTGATGATGGTGTCCTTACCTTTTTCTTAACTTCTTCCAGGACCATCCATCTTAGGGAGCCTATAATCCTCTGCATATGGTAAGCCAAATATTTTTTGTCATTATTGATGAGCAGTTAAAGAAATATTTAGTTTGTGATGTGGGTGTCAGGACTGTTATGTGTATTGATGTACTGTCTGTAATAGTGGCACTGCTGTTATTTTTTAGCATATATAGCACTACAGTAGTGTAGGTATTAATTTATTTCCTGTGTTCGTTGCTTATTATCACATGTGGAACCCAAAAATGTCTGTAAACCACAAATAAAACTGAAAGTGCAAACACAGAACTCTTGCTCCATGACCAAGACCATAAAATATCGAAGATATCCTTAAACAACAAATACGGAGACCACAACTGCAGTAAAATATCCTTTTATTTGCACACTGAGGATTTTGTCCCATAAATAATGAAACTTCATCATAATACAATATCAAAATGAAGATCCTTTTAAAAAACCTCTTAACCAATAAAAATGCAGTTATCAACACACACCTACATCCAATATCCAATAAAATTAAAAACATGGTTGAATAGCATAGATTATATATGATCATCCTTCATCCAATCAACTAATTAGAGTGTTAAACCAGTCGGAGAAGGTATACTCATACAGCTAATGTGTTTCGTCCAATAAAAATGGTTTAATATAAAGCATAGCATCCCACCCATCAAAACATCAAAACATGAACACAAACATTAAGTGTATTAAAAAGGCATTTAGTGGCTCTAGAATCACAAAATCAAAGTACATCAGTAATAAACTGCCTTACATGCTTTCATAAAAATCCTGCATTAAAAATGAATGTATTAATGATGCTGATCACATGTAGGCAGACCTGTTACTATCACAAATATATCTTGGCAGAACTGCCGATACCATTGTGTGACAATAGTAATAATAATAATATGATTCATAAAACCCATTTTATCACCTTTGATATTCCTAATTGTATTAATTTAATATTGTTATATTTCAAAGTGCACATATACCATGTTATAAACTTTAAATTAAATCACTTATCAATATCAAATAAGGTGTAAATATACCTCAATTTTGATAAATCAACAAAGGGACTTATTAACTTAGTCAAACTTTCATCTAGAAGGGTATAACAAAAAGCCCAAACTTATATACACATAGGCTTAAATAAATATCTAAATAACTACACCTATAAGTATAGTTGTTGATACATCTGATAGAATTAATTAAATAACCTATCAGATCACGTACAACAATATAATTCACCAATAGTTTTAGACTAAGTCATACACCGCCTTGTCTTGTCTAAATGGTGCCTAGTTTAATTTTAGGCCTACGAAAGTGCATATACGAAAACAATGGCCACTCAGATGATATTCACTTTCAATGTAAAGGCCAATAAGCTAATCACCTGAGATTAAAACAATAATATATACAGACAATTGTCTAAGGGTTATACTGGCTACTTTCAAGTTCAAAGATAACAATTATAGATCAATTTTAATGATTCCACAAATTTAAATGCGATAATTAAAAAAACATTTCTACAGAAAAATAATCTGACATGGCTCATGAAACTTGGGGGCATGTAGTCTCTACAAAAATCAATCAACTCACAAAGTAAAACACGCCAACAATCGCTATCCGACTGCACATAAATATTAAGCAGAAGGCACTAAAATGCCTATTCTTAAACCAATCACTAACTGGTCAGTTATAGACCTATAGAATCACGTATTTTGGCCTTAAAGGCCAATAGCCTGTGAATAGCGCTACCACATAAAAAGTCTGGTAGCAAAAAACCTAAACCTATGCACGAGAACCTAAATAACCCACTAAACTTGGAGGCATATAGTCTATTCAGAAATAAATTAAACATATTTAGACATAACAGCCAATTGCATTTCAATTCCACATACATATCAAATGAATAAGATCACCAAGCATAATTTCAGGTGTGATAACCAAGTGGTCAAATCTTAAACAATACGATCACATATCCTGGCTTTAAAGTCTATCCTTTTTGAGGAACCATTAGGATATAAAAATGATGGTAATTTCCACCAAAAGCTAGATGCAACACACAATTAATGCAATTGTTCATATTTCTTATCAGGGCTAAATGACTCATTCATTTAAACACATAATTAAAGAAAACTGAAAAGGAAAAATACTCACTAGGACTACAATAGCAAATCTACGTTAAACAGCCAATCGCTATCACATTATAGAACTATGTTCAAAAGAAAAACAATAAGAAAAAAATAAAATGAATAAAAGGAAAAAGACACACCTATTCTTAAGCAGGGATCCTATCTGGTTATAACTAACCAGAAAGATACATGTTATAACCCAAACAGCAATACTTCTATAACAAACACTAAACTACAATACATAATCAAATCATCATAAATCAAATAAAATTAGCAAAAATAAATATATTCCAATCAAATCATTTTTACTTATTGGGCAATAATTTTATCTTATATGCTTGCTTTATCTAGAATTAGCTTTCAATTTAAGCAGGCATGCAACTGAAGCAGCCTCATTTAATCCTGACCAGCAATGTGTGGCTAGCTGCAATTGCCATGATAATTCAGCCTTTGCAAGAAGTAGAGGCCAAGCTCCCCCTCTGTCTAATTCAAAAAAAGTCTGTAATACTATAAACTTGAAACAATGACTACTATTTCCTGAAATGTGTCTGTATAAGGCATTAGTAGTTTTATTGGAATGAATATCAGATAGATGTTCACTAATTTTATTTTTCAGTTTCCTTTCTGCCTTGCCTATGTAAAAACATGGGCAAGTTGAACATAAGGCACAGTACACCACTTTTTTTTTAGTATTACAACTAGGTTTACCATTAATATAGATTGTTTGATAATTAATGGTAACTTGACTTGTGGTTAAGATGTACTTACAGAAAACACAAGCCCCACATTTAATCACACAGCCCTTATTAAACAGGGATTTGGAATGCTCAAAAATATTCTTCAAATTAAGACCCCCTTTTAAACACAATACTGGGTTTGTCTCCTAATCGATTCCTGAGACAGGCGTCATTCATTAATACATCCCAATTTTTTATACAAATATTCAAATAGCATTACTGCCATCACTAAAAGCTGTAATGAATGCATTAGTATACCTATTACTCTCTTGTTTATTAGAAAATTCACAATTTCCATTAGATATCTCCAGTACTGTATCAAAGTTATTTGCTTCAACAGAATCAATGTTTAACCTATCCAATACAGTAGTATTAGATAAGGAAAGTCTTGGACTCAAGAGGGTTTGAAAATGGCATTTAATTCTCTTTTCTTTGACTTCTATCATTAATTCAGTGATAAAAGACTCGGGATAACCTCAATTTAAGAACACAATTTTTAACAATTCACATTCTTCAACAAATTCTAACCAGTCTGTAACTATACGAGCAGCTCAGACTAACTGTCCTTTTATAATAGCTCATTTTTGGAAGATTGGATGATTACTCTGAAAATGAAGAAACAACTTTGAGTAGGTGGGCTTCTGATATATCTTAGATACCAGCCTATGATTTTGATTATCCTTTTTTAAGCAATACATCTAAGTAAGCAATTTGCATATCGTCCACTACATGGGTAAAGTGAAGAAAATTGGTAGTATTATTGATGTAGGATATAAAGGAACCAATTTCATTATTGTCCTCAGACCATAAAATACAAATATCATTCTGGTATCTGATATATGTCACAACAAGAAAAATAGGGGGAATTCAACAAATATTTGTATTCCCACATTGTCATGACAATGTTCGCATATAGCCCAACATATGCAGAACCCATAGCTACACCACCTTGTTGTAAATAAATTAGATTTCAATACCAGATCTAATAAAAGTTCATACGTATTAACACAATCCTGTGTTAACCCTTTCTGAACTAGAAATTCCCTAAACCATTCTTCTCCAATCGAGTGTGGAATAGTGGTATATCAATCTTTAATATCAGTTGTTATAAATGTCCAATCTTTATTGTAGGACAACCCATTTAATCATTTAAGGAAATCTCATGAGTCAATACAAACAAATGGTTCAGAATAAACAATACTTTTTAGCTCAGAATCTAAAACTTTAGCTATGGGTTGTGTAATGGACCCCCTAGCGTCCACAATGGGGCACATAAGGGGTTGATAAATATCTTTATGCAATTTCAAAAGTCCAAAAATGGTAGGTGTAATAGGAAAATATACATTTAGGAAATTATATTGATGAATATCAATTAGACCTTCAACAAATAGGTCATAAATATAACCACGGATCCTACAATATGTAAAATTCATTTCATTAATTGAACTTTTTTATACATATCAAAATTAAGAAGACTTTTCATTTTTTTCACATAATCACATTGATCCATGGCAACTAGACCCCCCACCTTTATCTGGCTTGATGAACTGAACATGTGAATTATTCCTCAGAAAATCTAATACAGCACGTTCATTCAGGGTAAGATTATCATGAAAACATTTTTTCTTTTCATTAAATATGCATCTAAAATCAAGCTCACACATATTTTGGAACAACAATAAGGTGGGATGTAGGGCTGTAAATACTAGCCACTCTTAATGGGTTACTGACATAAACATACTCAAAAACATTGTATGTAAATTCAACCTACAGACATAACGTCTCAGGTCCATTAGAATTTGTACATAATTCATTTTTTTAGAGAGAACAAAGAAAAGATTATACATCTCAGTAGAGATGTCTAAAGATGAAAGGTTATACACTTTGAAATCACTGTTGATGTTTGTAGCAATATGTAATGCTGGCAATTTCCATTCATCGCTACGTGATTCAATATATGACTGTTCTAATTCTTCCCTCTCCAATTCTGGGGACCTTTGCCTGTCTGATTTCTCCATGATCCTCTGTTTGACTCCACACCTCTTGATGGATACATCTGTCACCCATAGTTCTGGTGATTCTGGTTCTTCAATCACTCTGAGTGCCTCGGGATGTTGCTTGTGGATTTCCTAAAAAATTATTGATCTCATTTGGATTGTCATCATGCCAGATGTTGTTAGCTTCATGATCATCATGCTCCTTGGATGTTACCCTTGATTTATTAGACCATGTTTGTGAGCTAGGTGGAACTCGGTAGGCGATATTATTGCTATAGGCTTCCATATCTCTAGTTAATTTCTTAATTTTTCTTGTTTTTATCACACTCATCTATTCTTCCACAGATCATAATATTTGAGCGTATTCAAATTGGTATCAGAAAAGGCAAGATCCTGAGTGATAGAATTGTTCAACCCCAAGATCTCTTTAGTAAGCATTTCAATGGTATTATTATTATTATTAAATTTGATGACCAAATCCATATATTCAAATCCATGTTTATCAAAAAGTTGAAGAAGTTCTTTATGGAATGGTGAATTTTCAACTAATCCTATAGGAAAGCATCATAAACGCAAGCCTTTCGGCACAATCTGTCTTTTGATACCTTCTCTGAAATAGTTAGAGTCCATTTGTAGTTTTTTAATTTTTAGCAAGCATCAATCAAATTCTGATAATTTATCACATAAACTCGAATTAATATTACTTGGTTCATGATTGCTTGGTTCATGATTGAACGTAATGGAACATTTAAGAAAATCTTTAAAATTAATAGTCTGAGAATTGTCAGGTCGATTGGAGCGATTAGAATAAACATTTGTTCCTGCCCCACTACTAATATCAATATCAGAATTTAAAAGTTGCGATAACTGATTACCTGACTGAGTTGCTGCAACATTTCCTGCTTGCAATGATGAATTTGGGATGCTATATGTAGAAAGCTGAGAAAGGTGCGAAGATTGTGATACTTGCTGGAAAGCAGGCAGTTCTAATTTATCCATCCATTGATTAAGTTGATGAATTAAGGAAATCAATTCCCCCAAAGAAGTTTCCATGAAAGACTGCATCACTGGAGAGTCCATGCTTGACACCACAAGAAACACACTAGAAGCCCAAAAACATCTGTAAACCACAAATAAAACCGAAAGTGCAAACACAGAACTCTTGCTCCATGACCAAGACCATAAAACATCGAAGATATCCTCAAACAACAAATACGGAAACCACAGCTGCAGTAAAATATCCTTTTATTCACACACTGAGGATTTTGTCCCATAAATAAAGGAACTTCATCAGATAATACAATATCAAAACAAAGAGCCTTTTAAAAAACCTCTTAACCAATAAAAATGCAGTTATCAACAGTTATCAACACACATCTACATCCAATATCCAATAAAATTAAAAACATGGTTGAATAGCATAGATTATAAATGATCATCCTTCATCCAATCAACTATTTAGAGTGTTAAGCCAATCAATGTTTTATGGTCTTGGTCATGGAGCGAGAGGTCTGTGTTTGCACTTTTGGTTTTATTGTCACAGGTGATCCTGATAGTGGAAGTGTGGGACTCCTACCTCCTGATGTCAGCAGACTATGATGATGATGATGGTGGCCAAACAGAGACACAGTCAGGGGGTGCACAGGTTGAATCTGACACTGAGGTTGACATTCAGCCATGCCCTGTAATTACATCTGACACAGACAATAGGCCTACACCAACCCATTCCAGTGACCCTTCAGATATTGGACAGGTGGAGGTTGAGACACTCAATCAGGGTAGTATGGTTACTGTGGCTTCAGTGCCTGTTGACACTGACCATAGCCAAAGTGTGGGGTGAGGTGCCATGGAGGAGGGTTGTTAGAGATGCTCGGAGGAAGCCTGTTGTCCATCCTCCACCTGATCCAGGTGTGTCTTCCAGTGCCACTTGATGTATGTTTAGGGCCATCAGTGAGGTGCAGGCACATTCTAATAGGTCCTCCAGAGAAATGCTTAGGGTTGTAGATGTGGCACAGGCTGACATGCCTAACTGCCTTCATTGTGTTGCTGATTCAGTGGCTTGGATGAATGACAAGTTGGAATGGCCAGTGTCTGTGATGGAACATCTGCTAGGAGGGGGATGACATCCATGTGGGTGTAGGTCAGCAACAGCATCATCTGAGGTTAGCTGACATGGCCCTGCCTGATCATGCTTCCATAGTGGCATAACTTCCAATGCTCCATTAGTGTTTGAGGTGTCCACACATAGATATGGCAGGCCATGGGGTCATGGGAATGGTCATCCTTGTGAGGAGAGCTCATCCAGCAGACATCAGTCACATTCAGGTAGCAGCAGTGCATCTGACCAAAGGTGTGGACATGCCAGTGCAACTGCTGGCAGAGCTAGTTCTCATGGTCAGGTATGACAATGATGAGCTGCCACCTTTACCATGCATGACTCACACCTGTCCAACAAACCAAGAAATAGAGCTAGCACAGTGCTTGGCTGTGTTCTTGCAGACAGTCAAGCACCAATTTCACCTGAAGGTGACACACACACACACACACACACACACACACACACACACACACACACACACACACACACACACACACGCACACACACACACACACCAGTCATATGGTTCAGCAGTGAAGCTTAAAGCTCATTCTGTCTCAGTGGTAATTTGTTACTTTGTCCAAATGTCTGCCTGTTTTGCTTTCTTACTCACACTCACTCACTACCTTTTGTGTCAGCCTAGGCCTCCTTCCCTCCCACACAGCACCCTGTGCAAATGATGATAATTGTGTCTGCGATGGCCCACCACTGGGAACACTAATCAGGGGGCCTCAAGCCTCACCACTAGCACCATTGGGGATGTACATTAATTGGTTGGCAGTGATGGGATATTCACATATTAGGATTCAGTAGTGTGGATATTGAATTCCTGTACTCTGTAAATAGTGGTCACTCAGGAATGTGTTTGTACTTTCAATCAGCCAATCAGTGAACATTCAGAGTTTCAGATTACAATCGTTTTATTTATTTTTTGTTAGCTTAGTCAGGGAGAGTGGGCAAGGATATCTGCAGAGGAGTATGGCACGCTGACAAGGAGCCAGTTGACTGAGATGTGCCAAGCCAATTGACTGGTGTATGTCAACCTGACTAAGCAGAAGTGATTGCAGCCTTAACCACAACTGCATCACAGACCAGCTGCATCAGTAGGGGTTTTACCTGGCATAGAGTCAGATGAGAGGAAATGAGGTCATTCTTCAGGCTATCCCAACAGTAATATCTGAGATATTAAATTGGGAAGTCTCTGAGAGAGAGATAGCATTGTGTATCTTGTCTTTGACCTGTCAACATCAAGATCCACTCACCACATCTGTCATGCAACTCTAATTAAGTAAGTGTACTAGGGAACAGTACATAAATGAAACATAATTTCTAGGCCTGTTTTATTCTTTGTGCCTGTCTAATGCCTAATAACTACTGTACAATGCAAGACCCTGATCTAACAGTTGCCCCTGAGATCCCTGATGACAGTAACATCAGACTCCAAAATCAAAGGAAATATTTAAAATAACCTTGGGCAGGAACACAAAGCACTGGTTGGACAGAGAGGGTGCTGGAGGCTGATCTTTGTGAGACATATTTAAGTTCTGAGAGTACTTGCATATTTATTTGGTGACACTGTGTAGGCCACTCCTAATAGCCTTACACTTGGTCAAACTACTGTTTGTAATGATTGTAACATTACACAGTAAGACTGGACACCCTTTGTTAAGGGCCTTAAAGTAGCTGATAAGGACACAGTTGGTGGCAGCAATAACTACCTTATAGTCTGAGCAAAAGGGGGAATAGCTAGTAAACTTGTGCCAGCCTTTCCCAGTTGTGTGTGTGTGTGTGTGTGTGTGTGTGTGTGTGTGTGTGTGTGTGTGTGTGTGTGTGTGTGTGTGTGTGTGTGTGTGCATGTCAGCTACTTTTGCAGGGACACGAAACACTGGTTGGAAGGAGAGGGTACTGGAGGTCTTGGCTTGGTGACTCAGCTGAGATCTCAACTCTATAGCCATGCCAGTGGGGGAGTCTTATTGGGGATCTGGAGAAAGAGGAAAAACCCAGTCCTGGACTGACTGTGGTCTCTGTGTGCTCTTATGGGTAATTTCACTTGATGCAGAGAGCAACATCTGGAAATACTGTGTGTGCACCTATCATCCTCCCATTGTACGTCCCCTACTGGTGCTAGTGGTGAGGATTGAGGCTCCTTGATTACTAGACCAGTGGTGGGGTGTCACTGTGCCATATCCTTGTTTTCTATCTTTTGGATACAAGGATACATATGCTTTGTGTCTGATGCTCAGGGTGCCTAGCTGACTTAGTGCTTAGTACATCTGTGTTTGTGATGTTGTTTTGCTAATTGTACTTTTGACATATTTTGGTCTTAGAAAGTTAGATGGTTGGTAGAATCAAAACAGTTTATTGCATCATTTTTTAATAATCATCTAAGGCTTGAGAAGTCTGAAACTGAAATGTCTCTCATTACGTTCTAACTTCTCTCTTTCATGATTTTCCAATGCAAAAGTATGAGGTGAAACTTAGGACATTTGGTGACCATCAGTACTTTTGAAAGGTATAGATGTGTGAATCTTTGATCCTGAGTGCTCCTACTTGATAGAGGATACATATATTCACATAAGTCTCTGCTGTCGGTCACATGTTAAAGCCATTGCTGTTTAAATTGCCCACATTTATTTTACTTACATTACCAAGTAACAACATGCAAGGATATACCATTCATTCATAGTATTACACAATACACTCCAGGTTCAACACTTACCTTGTAAATCCAGCAGTTGCAACAGTTTTAGTTCATGGCTGACTCTGATGTTAGCAGTGTACAGCCATTACATGGGTAAGTAAAGGCTGTGAGTATTGCCTGACATCAATGTTACTATATGTACGTATGTGGGAGGAATGTTTTAGGCCCTTAGGGTGTGAGTTAGTGTGTTATGTGTTACCTCTAAGCCAATCAAGGGCATATTGAACACGTCTACATCTACCTACACCCAGCAGCTGCTGGTTCACCTCTGACTCTTCACCTGCATGTGGTTGTGGTGACCTTGCCATTGGTGCTAGAATGTGTGCCCCTCCCCCTTGCTGATCTTGCTGAAGCTGCTTTCTCAGGATGATGTTGTGTAGCATGGCACAGATAGTGAATATTTCAGTACATGTATGTGGATTGTAATGCAGGGCTTCCCCATATGTATCTAGGCAACAGAACCACAACTTCAGCAGCCCAAATACATGCTCTATGATATTTCTGGTTTGAGCATATGTCTCATTATGGTGTTCTTCAGTGGGTGTGTGAGCATTTCTGATGGGCGTCATCAGCCACAGTTCCAGTGCATAACCTACAACCCCAAGTAAATGACCCTGTGGAATATCACCACTAGTGAGATTCTGCTACAGTTGGGAGGTGTGCCAGATATGTGAGTCATGGTAATTGCCTGGGTTGCCAGCACACACATTCAAGATGATTCCTTCAGCATTGCACATGACTTGGCAGTTAATGGAGAGGAAGCCCTTTCTATTTATGTTGACCCTTCCCTGCTTCCCAGGTGGTGCCTTGATTTCTATATGTATATAATCTATGGCACCCAGTCATTCAATGTAGTGTGCTACAGGGTAGAACTCTTTCATATGTGTGTGGCCCTGTCCTCAGGAGTATGGGGAAAATATATGTAGTCACTAACATGTTGGAGAATAGCATTCAGGAGCTGATGGAGGATCCTGGATGCTGATGCTTGTGACACCCCCAGCATATCCCCTGTTGGTCTCTGAACGGCTCCTGTAGCTAAATTTCTAAGTGATACACATACCTTTCTCTCCACCAGTATTGGTTCCTTTTGGTTTGCCCTGGGTCTGAGCTGAGGATTACAGAGGTTGCAGAGTTCCTGTAGTGTATGCTTATCTATCCTGCAGCATTCTACAGTTTCCACCTCATGCAGATTGTGATAAGTTAACTGGGGTGTGAAGACTCTTCTCCTTCTTGGCCATGGTCTATTAGCAGCAGCAGTAGCAGCAGCATGGACTTCAGCCTATTGCACATACACATGAATTAAAGCAACAGCACCCAAAGATTCTTTCTTTGCAGACTCCTTTCCATGGATGTATTCCAATACATTTTGGAATTCACAGGGAAAACCAGCACTGAGTTTATATGGTTGCTTTATAGCTTGTTGAATAGCTTCTCCATCTTGGATTAGTTGATTAGCTGCTTACTGAACACAAAACAGTGCACTACAATGTGCACACAGCCTTAGTGGACCATGTAAGATTTATTGAGTCTGCCCTTATATCTTATTGTTGGTCATGCTTCCATTATTGAACTTTTAATTTTAGCCATGGGAAAGTTTGAAGTCATTGCTTACTTTCTGAACAGAATCTACGGAACTTTAGTCTACTAGAAAATGTAAATATAGGCTAGGCAAAGAATCTGGTTACCTTATTAAGGCTCTTTTCTCTCCAACAAAAACCTAGTTGGCTAATTACAGAGTGCAACAGGGGAAAGGTAAAACCAACAGCAGCAACAGCAGCTATAGTTGCCTTTTCGACTAAATCCTGATCTGTATATGAGTTAATTTCCAGTTTTTGCTGTCTAATCTAGACAGAGGGCAAAGACTTCTCTTGTCATGATTACCTTTGTACAATGTTCCCTGTCTTTTGGGTTTCTAATACCGTGGCAGGAATGGACCCCATTTTTAAGTCAAAGTACAATTAAAGTTCATGAAATTAGTATTGTTTCAGTCTTTGATGTCAGCCAGAGGTTCTCTTCTCAGCATCCGCAATGTGCCCAGTAATGACTCCTTCTGCAATTCGTATGGGCTTTCTTTTTTTATAAGACCCATTGCTTCTACTACTATTGCAACTTTCTGGGTATCTTACTTCCACATTGCTCTCATTTCTGCCTGCAAATCCTGATATTTTATGACTTTGTGTCTCTCTATATGCAAGACACTGTAGTCACTGGGTGTGATGATTTCAATGACCAGTGCTACTTTTGTCTTCTTTTCATGGACCACTATATCAGGTTTTCTAACATCTATCTTTTGAACTGTTGGTGATGGGTGATCCAATGGGATGCAGAGTTCATCATTTTCTGTGATGCTTTGTGGCTTATGATTCCAGTGTTTTTCAGCCACTTCAATACCATAATGTTTACACAGTCCACAGTGCAACAGTCTTGCCACATTATTATGCCTAACCAGCAACGAGGTGTCCAACTGTTTCCAATTCTATTTTACAAAACCTGCATTTCTCTGTTTCTCCCACATGTTCAGTGGACTTTGTACTCCAATGTGTACGTAGTCCACTATCTTGGGCTGCCAATACTAACCTTTCATCTCTTAGTTTGAATTCACCTCTCCTTAACCATTCCTGCGATCGTTCCTGATCAACATGAGGTTCTTCAAGAAGTTTTCTATAATTCCAGCTATATTTATGCATTTTCCACATTTCTTACCTTGTCATCTTGTCTTTCACCTTATATTCTTTCTTTTGTTTTTTGGCACAATTCAGTTGCTGCCTGATTTTTATCTACTTCTGGCTTGATTTCCACTCCTGCTTGATGCAGATATGCTTCTACTAGTTTAAGCAGGGAAGTCATCTTAGATTTATTGGTACTTTTCATTAATGGGGCAGCAGGGAAAATGTGTGGTTGATGTGAAGTCACTGGTACTTCCTCTTTTATCATTATCATTCTAAGTGAATCCGAGCAATATTTAAAAATTACCCTTGATTTGGCATACTTGTCCTTCGTCTGCCACCTTCGCACGCAATCTTTGAAATATAAATATTTGTTATGTAAGGTACAAACCCAATGAAATAAACTACATGCGCCTTTCCCGATCACGCAACATCAGAATAGTCGATGTTCAACCTAGCTGCACCCTTAGGACTAGGAAAATGGGGCAGCAGGGAAAAGGAAAACATAAATATTGATGCAAAATATAGGTGGACAACTACATGTTATTCCAACTACCTGTTCAAATTTTCAAATGATGTTCTTCTTTTTCCAAGTCCTTTCTCCCCATTCTGACTTCAGAGTTTCAACACGTCTGTTTTTGGCTTCGTGCTTTGTCCCCATTGTCTGTGTGTTTCGGTTGACATGCTAGGGCTCAGACCATTACAATTCTTAACACACTGATCCTTAAAAATAAGACTTGGAAAGAGGAGTACTTTCTTATTTATTTACAATATAATGTCTGTGAATTACACTGTTTTTTAGGAACTAACACTGAATCTTTGTAACGCTGTCCCTGTAAGTAGCATTGACTTGTCATGAAGTGACTGACAGTACGACAAGAAAGGCAAAATGAAAACCAGAGGACAACAACAAAATAACCATGGCTGACTTTGGATAATAAATCCTTCGTAGTGTGAGAAGCAAGACAAAATTAAAATAAGAACACTCCAATGCAACAGGCATTACTGAGATCTGACCAAATCAATACGACTGTGCCAAGGAAGACAAAAGTAAAAGCAGACCCAAACAGCAGCTGTGAGTTCAGATGAACCAGTAAGTTCTGCAGAAAAAGCAGTGTGACTGTAATAACAAAGCCAATATTAAAAGCAGGACACAATTAAAGTAATAGTACTGACATGTCCCAAGAGGAATACTACTGTGAGGATGAACACAAATTTAAAAAGCATGAAAAAATAAGATGCAGTTAACTTGAAATCAACCTCACCTTTTTGCCTGCTGCCCTGTTAACGGAAAAGTACCAATTTATTTTCCTCATGTTTCAAAACATATACTACATTTGGGTCTTGTGAGGTCAGAAGATATGTGTGGAGTCCCATGATTGCAGATCTATACATATAATCAATTGCAAGGAAGCTCATCCCTCCTTCAGAATGGGGAATATATAATCTTGGTATGCACTGATTTTTATAGATCATTTGGTGAGCCTGAAGCATCCTTCTTGTTTTCCTGTCTAATCTATCCAACACATTTTGGGGCCAGTCAATCACTCCAAAACTGTAAATTAGGACAGGAAGAGCAATTTGGTTTATAGCTTGGATTTTGTTCCTAGATGTCAGTGCTGTTTTCAGGATTAATCTAAGTCTTCTAAAGTATTCCTTACTAAGTTTTATTCACCTTTGTTCATGTTTTATTGCTTGGAACCTCTGCTGCTCACAGAGATAATTAGTTCTTAATGGAACTGTTGTTCTCTCCAGCTTCCATATACCATATTCAGCATTTAGCTTAACTTACAAATGAATGTCCCTAGTTTGCAGCACTGCTCAGATATGATACTGCAGTGCAGGAACTATGATATATTCCTAGTGGGCATCTGAAAGTGCAGTTTCCATTTAAAGTGATAAGTAAAGAAGCCTACAGTGGTAATTTACAAAGGTTTTTCCTGATGAATTCATGTCAGTCCATCAAATCTAATTCTTCAGAAAGTCATTACAGCTAAAGCAAACCAAACCATTCATTTTGAAGAGGATTTTTCCATTGAGGCAGACCATCTTCCACAACCTGCAGCCCTCGAGGTTATTATAATCAGCTCAGATTGTTACATGTCAGGAATAAATGCCAAACCCTGAACATAGCGATATCATTTGATGAAAGCACATTCCATTTAACTGCTATTAGCAAAGTACCTGCACATCAAGAAACCTCAAAGATCCTTTTCTATTCATCATGGGGAAGGAAAGTTATATCTTTCAGAAAATGTCCAAAATCATTATTTATTGAAACCTCATGGTGCTGAATATGGGGTTTTACCTACATAGCTCTCAAGGGTCATACATTACTTTTATGGAACTCATACGGAGGTGGGTGTCCTGCACCAACACTGTATTCATTTCGAAAGCTCCTGAGGCTCCTGTGAAGCTACAACAAAAACCCAAGTGCTTTTTGCATTATTTTAACATTTACTGCACGTATGTTGCTTGTACTGTAATTTAGACTGCACTATTTAGAGCAGCGTTATTACCGACTGCACTAACTGATGAGTCTTGCTGGCTTAATAGTTAGCTCTGCAAAGTGCTGTTAACTGTTTTTTTCTGTTTACAGATTAAAACCTTAGTATAGCTTGGATACATAGTTGCTGCACTCATAGCTGCTTGTCTGATCCCCAGAACTTTTTCCAATGCACCTGGTGTTAGTCAGGCCTGCTCACACCCTAGTGAGAGTAGTAGTAGTGCTGGTTGGAACCTGTTCTGATGCAGGGTGATTGGCTAAAAGCCAAGGGATAGGGTTGTAGTGTACATTCAGTGACTTAGCTCCATTCCCGTTCTCCAGGTATTTAAAATGCACATTTGCACAGGTTGCACTCCGCGTAGTGCTGTTGGGCTGAGGCAAACCATTACTCATGCCAGAAAGTCTGCTCTTCAATGTTTCCCCTAGATCTTGGCAGTTCTTTTCTCTCTTGCACTTCAAATAGCTTAATCGCTTTGTACTTCAACAGGCTTCTGTAGCAATTATTGTAGCACACTTAGGTGCTATTAGCACTAGTTGTTTTACACATAATTGTTTTACACACTTAGGTGCTATTAGCACTAGTTGTTTTACACATAATTGTTTTACACACTTAGGTGCTATTAGCACTAGTTGTTTTACACAGTAACAGCACTAGTACTAATTATTTAAGACTGCCCCTCCTGGCATGATTGTAGAGCAACCCCCTGTGCTTTCTCCTGATAATAGTGCCTTTTTTAGGTGACGTTTCAAAGATCAAATTTGCACCGTAACAGCTACAAACAAATGCAATCTAAGGGTCATAATGCTCAATGCTAGAAGTCTAAATCTCAAGATGCACTCGCTTGAAGTCCTTCTCAAAATGGAGAATATTGACATTTGTGCAGTAATGCAGACCTGGTTTACAGAGGCAGAAAGCACCCCTGCACTACCAAGCTATAATTCATTCCACATCTTTCGGCCCCAGAACATGGCCAGAAGTTCCAAAGGTGGTGGTGTCTCCATATTCATAAAGTATCTGCGCACTGCCAGACTAGTAGCCTAACATAATGCATCTAAGATACTTCAGTTACAACTAACACTGGGTAAGATGGCGATTCAGGTCATAGCCTGCTATAGGACCCCAACTATGTCCGTAGACTCTCACTCCACGTTCCTAATCACCCTGGAAACTATTAAGGTCCAGCCCAATACTCTCATGCTGGGAGACTTCAATTAACCCTCTATCAACTGGGAAGACTACTCATGCACCAACTCACTGGTGCAACAATTCCAGGAATTCATCAGTTCCAATGCCCTGGACCAGATCAACCTGACCACTAGAGGAAGCAATATCCTCGACCTGGTTATCACTAACATGGGAGGCCGTTGCTCTACACCAATAGTCAACGCCTCCCTAGTTAGATCTGACCACAAACTAATCACCATGGAAATCTAAATCTCACCCACACCCCTGCAAAGGTAACCACCCTAAAAAACTTCTCTAAAGCCGACTTTGGGCTCCTGAAAACAGAGGTGACTAACTTCACGTTACCATGCAAATGGAAAATAGCTGCTTGACTGCCAAATCATACACCAAAGCACTGTATGAACATGTACATAAATGCATGGAATGAGCCATACCAAATAGAACTAAGACACTAACCTCCAAATATAGGAAGCCAGTCTAGTGGCCTCCAGCCATCAATAACCTCTACAACAGAAGGAAGAAGCTGTTGTCGTAAAGGTAACATCCCAAGACTGGAAAGACTCCCTGACTAGCCTCAACAAGTAGTTGAGATCCCTCATCAAATCCACTAAAGCCAGCTATGAAGGTAGAATTGTAGCAGACGCTAAAAACAACAACAAAGCCTTCTATAGTTATATCAAGAATCTGCACAGCAATACCTAGATTTGCTCTGAGTTATTGCATAACAATATACTGAGCCAACAGATATTGCCAACATACTGGCCGACAGATTCAGCACTGACTTTACCCCTTTCCCCCGCAAAGGCCCAATCACAATACCAGAAGAATGCCAAGTACCCAGCATTTCTGCAACACAGGTAAAAGTGGCGTCCAAGGCCAAGAATGTGACATCCATGGGACCTGACAATGTTCCTGGCTGTGTTCTACATGAATTACAAAACAAACTAGCAGCACATCTGTGTGCCCTGTTCAATCACAGCCTTACCTCAGGCTTTGTCCCTACAGAATGGCTCACTGCTACAATCATCCCTCTCCATAAAGGGAAGTGACAAAAGACCCTGGGAATTATCGCTCCATTAGCTTGATGAGTCTAATATGTAAAGCCATAGAGCGCATCATCATGTACTTGCTTAACAAGGATATAGGTAATCTCCAAACTCTAGACCCCATGCAGCGTGGCTTTGTTAAAGGGAGATCCTGCCTGCTTAAACTGGTTGACTTTTTTGAGACAGTCACCAAGGCTGTGGATGAGAGTAAGGCAGTGCATAAAGTCTACTTAATCTGGCCAAGGCCTTTGATACCATTCCTCACTCAGGAATTATTGATAAACTCACCAAACTAGGCATCAACCCTTATATTCACTAGGTGGCTTGCAAACTGGCTCACAGACAGAACCCACAGAGTGAAGGTAGTGGATTCCATGTCAAACTGCCAACCAGTCACAAGTGGAGTCTCACAGGGATCAGTCCTGGATCCTCTCCAGTTTGCCATCTACTTCTCAGAAGTCCAGACCAATACAAAGAGGCTCTGGCTGAGCAGGTTCATAGATGACTGCAAGCTGGGAGCCAGTATTAACCTCCCAAGTGATGCTGACATCTTACAGAAAGGTCTTACTGAGACCAATGACTGGTGTCAGAGGCATGGCCTTAAGCTTAATGCCAAAAAATGCATTATCATTCCCTTTGGTAAAAACTAAATTCTCACTAATTACCACATCAATGCAAGCCCACTAAATACAGATGGTGTTATAAGAGATCTGGGCACCCAGGTCGACAGCAACCTCTCCTTCAACCACCACATAGCCACTGTGGTCAGAAAGTTCTTCTATGTGGCACATCTCATAACCAAGGGTTTTGCATCCAGGAAGAAAGAGGTAATTACCCTCTCTACTCACCCTTCATGAGACCAATCATTGAGTATAATGCCCCATTTGGCATGTACCTTGCCATACACCTGAAAGAGCTGGAGAGGCCACAGAAGTACCTCGCAAAGAGGATCCTAGGCCTTAAACACATGTCCTACATAGACAGACTCAAATAACTTCAGCTATTCTCTGTCTCTTATCATCTACTTAGAAGTGATCTCTGTTTGACTTACAAAGCCATGTCCGACCCAGCCTGTTAGAAATGCTACACGTAAATAAATCCCAATCCCTCCACACCACATGCTCCAGAGATCTCAATCTTATTACCACAATCAACAGAACATGCTGGAAAGTCAGGTTTATCACCCAGAGACTACCCATTCTCTGGAATAAGCTTCCTATTCATGTCAAATAGAGCACCTCACTGGCCCTCTTCAAAAGAAATCTCGATGAGTGGATGGATATAAGAAAATTCACCCCGGGGATCACTCCAGTGGCTCTACTGGATAGAGGCACTGGGAGCTAAAGTTGGGCAGCATGATGCAAGGGTACATTTTATCGGCTAGGCTTGTGAAGGCTCCAGGGCCATTAACCTAGTACACACCTATGAACCTATTACGAGGTGTGCCATTCGGACCTTCAGAAATATTTGTCCTGCAGGGAGATGATAATTTTGCACACTGCTCAGTGGAAGTTTTGAATATCGATTCATAAAAATGTATGCTGCTCTGTAGCTGCAAATAGCATTGCTGCACCTTATGACACTGACTTTTGTATTTCTAGTCTTAGCTTCAATCAAATGTGACATATTTTGCTCACTTGCCACATATCTTGTCATATATTATAGAGAAATGTTGAGTTGTTATTCTGATTATCAGTAAGTTTAGCTCCTATGCCAATAGACAGATCAATGTGACAGTATTCCCTAGGACAAGTAGAGTCTGCAACTGAATTTCTTGAAAGCAGCGTATCCCTCACTTTCCTTACTAGGTTATCTCCTCTTGTAAATAAAATAAAATAAAATAAACTCACTTATATATACTATAACACACATGTATATACAGTAGATATCAAATGTGTTAAAATGCTAGGTTTTTGTGATATAAAAAAATGAGACCACAATAAATCGTTTCAAAACTTTTCCCACCTTTAATGTGATCTATAACCTGTATAATTCAATTGAAAAACAAGCAAATTTATTTGGGGAAAAATTTAAAAAATAAAAAACGTACAATAAGCTGGTTGCACAAGTGTGCAAAATTTAAACTAATACTTTGTTGAATCACCTTTTGATTTAATTACAGCATTCAGTCTTCTTGAGTACATACCTGCCATCAAATAAAGAGATTCTGATTAACCCCAAATAAAGTTTAGCTGTCTTAGTACTATTTTCCTGATATTTACTCAGTTGCCTGCTACAGAAAAAGCCATGGTTCACAGGGAGCTTACAAAGCATCAAAGGGAGTTCATTGTTGAAAGGTATCAGTCAGGAGAAGTGTACAAAAAAATGTTCACATCATTGGATATATCATGGAGCACAGTGAAGACAGTCATCAAAAAGTGGAGAAAATATGGAACATCAGTAACATTGCAAAGAACTGGACGTACCTCCAAAACTGATGAAAAGACAAGTTGAAAACTGGTCAGGAAGGCTGCCAAGAGATCAACAGCAACATTGAAGGAGCTGCAGGAATTTCTGGCAGGTACTGGTTGTGTACTACATGTGACAACAATCTCCCGTATTCTCCATATGTCTGGGCTATGGGGTAGGGTTGCAAGATGGAAGCCGTTTCTCACACAAAAAAACATCTAGACCCAGCTAAAATTTGCAAAACAATACATCGTCTCCCAAAAGCATGTGGGAAAATGTGTTATGGTCTGATGAGACCAAGGTTAAACTTTTTGGCCACAATTCCCAAAGGTATGTTTGGCACAAAAACAACACTTCACATCACTAAAAGAACACCATCACCACAGTGAAGCATGTTAGTGGCAGTATCATGCTTTGGGGTTGCTTTTCTTCAGCTGGAACTGGGGCTTTAGTCAAGGTAGAGGGAATTATGAACAGTTCCAAATACCAGTCACTTTTGGCCCAATCACTTCAGGCATCTGCTAGACAGCTGAAGATGAAGAGGAATTTCACTTTTCAGCATGGCAATGACCCCAAGGATACATCCAAATCAAGAAAAGAATTGCTTCACTAGAAGAAAATTTAAGTTTTGGAATGGTCCAGCCAGAGCCCAGACCTAAATCCAATAGAAAAATCTGTGAGGTGACCTGAAGAGGGCTGTGAACAGAGATGCCCTCACAATCTGACAGATTTGGAGCACTTTTACAAGAAAGAGTGGGCAAATATTGTCAAGTCAAGATGTGCCATGCTGATAGACTCCTACCCAAGACAACTGAATGCTGTAATTAAATCAAAAGGTGCTTCAACAAAGTATTAGTTTAAGGGTGTGCACACTTATGTAACCAGCTTATTGTACTTTTTTATTTTTTATATTGTTCCCCTAACAGATTTGTTTGCTTTTCAATTGAACTGTACAGGTTATAGGTCACATTAAAGGTGGGAAAAGTTTTGAAATGATTTAGTGCAGTCAGATTTTTTATATCACAAAAACCTGGCATTTTAACAGGGATGTGTACACTTTTTATATCCACTGTATATATATATATATATATATATATATATATATATATATATATATATATAGAGAGAGAGAGAGAGAGAGAAAGGGAAGAAAGAAAAAGAGAGAGGGAGCACTACATGATCACAAAATACTAACACACACACACACACACACACACACACACACACACACACACACACACACACACACACACACACACACACACACACACACACACACACACACACACACACACACACACACACACACACACACACACACACACACACACACACACACACACACACACACACACACACACACACCTGTTTTATTTCATATTTTCCCTCCCCTGCATACACACTGCAAGTGATGATGACTGTGCCCTGCCACTTGCACATTGCCTATGTCTGATACACAGAATGGATAGCTAGTGCTTGCTTAGTCAAATGCCTGCTTTCATCAACATTACATGCAGAAATGCATGTTTGTTTTATTCTGTGTTCCACAGTACTAGTATTTGTTGTGTTCATACTTGTAGTAATAGTAGTAGTAGTATTAGTAGTTGTACAGTCTTAGTCCTTGCTCAGCTGCGTGTGCAGAAGATGCCGAGATTGCCCCGGTCCCTGTTTGGACATCTAACTTAGGCAACTTTTATGTCTGGTCTACAGTAGAAAACAGGCCAATAATATGCCTTTGGGAAATACCTTTTTTGTATCATTTGATGGATTATGTATCCTCATTTGTGTTCTAAATACTTATATTTTCTTTCCTAGTTATAAGGGCTGACTACCTATCCTTAATCATCTACCTATACCATACGGATAATGGTGACATTAACCTAACCCCTGTGTGTCTCTTTGGCTTGAAGCATGGGTTGTATACATATGCTGGGAAAAGCCATTATGTATCTTTTAATTGTTTCATAGTTGTTTTGTTTTGTCAGTGTTGTGCATGTCTCTCATATAGGTTCCTGCTGATATTCCTGTATAGTGGACCAACATTTTATTTTAATGAAGTACAGGATATCTCTTTATTACTGGTTCATCACTTACCACTGTTAATGCTGATGATGATGTTTGGTAGCATGGGGTTTCTTCCATCTGATGTTCACAGTACATAGCCAGTACATGTGAAATTAAGGCTGGTAATTTTGCATGCATTATTGTTACTATTTGTGTTTGCTTAGGTGATGTTTTTTTTTTTTTGTTTGTTTGTTTTTTTTTTTTTATGCAGGTCATGAGGGTTTGAGCTATTTGCTGACTTTTAGTCAGGAAAATGGCATATTATGCATGCACATGGCTGCCATGACCATCTCCAGCTGCTGGCTCTACATCAGACTCCTCCCTTATGTCTACTGGCCCTGCCTTTGTTGTTGGGAACTGCAGTTCTTGTCCTGGGTCTCCTTGCTGCAGCTGTTTTCTGATAATAATGTTTTGTAATATGCCATAAACTGTCAATATTTTGGCAGAGTGGATGGGAAATTGTCTGACCCCTCCAAATGCATCTGCATATTGGAACCATGACTTCAGCCAGTGAAAAACACACTATATAACATTTATAATCTCAGTATGTGCATTACTGTAATCTTGCTCAGTGGGTTTCTCATGGGAGTCATGAGCCAAGGATCCAGGGTATGTCCTGCATTCCCCACTAGATGTCTTTGTGGAAAGACAACCTTAGAAAACCTTAGGAACAGGTAACAAGTGTGCCACATATGGGAGTCATGGAAACTGCTGTGCAGTATATATGATCCCTTCTGCATTACAGATCACAGGCCAGTTAATAGAATGATAATCTTTTCCTTATGTGCCTCCTTTCCTGTACACCAGGTGGAGCTTTTATTTCAATGCATGTGTCCAGTCTATGGCCGCCCAAACCTCAGGAAAATGTGCTATGGCATATACATTTTATATGGTGGCAGCTGTCTTGTCTGGGGTATGTGGAAACCAAACATGCTCCCTCATGTGTTGAAGTATTTCAGTGTGAAATTGGTGTAGTATTTTTGAGTATGAGGCCTGTGACACCCCCAGTGTGTCCCATGTGGGTCTCTGAAAAGTCCCTGTAGCTAGTATACATACTGTAACACATACCTCATTCTATACTGGAATGAGTTCTTCATAATTCCACAGGGCCTCAGGTGAGGATGATAGATATTTACTATTTGCACTATGGTATCCCTCGCCACCCTGTAGTGGTCTATTATTTCTATTTTATGAAGTCCGTGGTAGGTCAAGCGTGGTCTAAACACTCTATGCCTTACATGCTATGATCAGACTTCAACTGCAGCAGCAACACCTTGTATTAGAGCCTGTTGCACATACAGATTCATTATAGCAGCAACACTTAACATTTTCAAAGTGTCTTCATAGTTAAATTCCAAAAAGTCTTGGAATTCAGGGCTAAAGGGAGCATGGCATGTAGGTGCTCATTTTATGCATTCCTGACTCACTCTGCCATGATTACTTGGTTTATTAGCATGTAATTGGGCTATTTGCTCATTAGTAAATTTGGTCACTACGTCTTGTTTTGCAGCTGGTCCTGACGTGAGCTGGTACTTGAATTGCAAACAGCTCACTCATCACTGCTTATCAAACATATGAGCTTAGCTCAGTGAGCAGTTGTTCATGAATCCCATAAAAAACAAGAGGAGATGGCATAAAGACCAATATAAAATGCTTTATTGGAACTAGTGCCTCAAGTTCAACAGCTCTTTAGAGATTAAAAAATACTATCAATTCAATTGCATACATAGTCTCCAAGACTTCAATTAATCAATTAACTAACTTGTAGGGACAGCTTTCTGGGATGTTTGGTATTCAAACCATCAGGTTATAAAATTTTAAACTGCAAAATGTACATCACCTTAACTACATGCCTTACAGTTTCCACTGATTGTTCTATCAAAAGGTTATGTATATTACTGGAGAGTAACTGTTGCAAGCATAATAGTGTGGTGGCTGAGATTCAGCTGAAAAATCATGTACCAATGAAAGTATTTTATAAAAAATAGATGAGATAAATAATAACAACTACTGAAAAAGCCATTCTCCAGAGGAAACAGAATAAACTGAACAGGGATAAGTATGATGTTGCTAATAACTGTATCTTTAAATGAGAAAATATGTCTTATTCAAGAAAATGTATGAATCATGGGGGTAGAAGAAGAACAGATGTGATCAACAGACTGTGTCCTCTGTCTCTATAGATACAGCTTCATCCTGCTACAGATAATTTGGCACAGTCCACTTGTACATCTAGGTAATCAGATCATTTGTCTTCCAGCTCTGGTGCTTCTTCTCATGAAAAACTGGAGGTAGCTAAGATAATGAGAAAGAAGTAGAAAAGAACCAACAATCAAAATTAATGGCAGGCTGCAAAATGATTTATAAAACTTTTCACACTGAACATGTATTAATTCCTTCTGAAAGATTTTTGGCATTTCCAAGAAAAATATGACCAGCCTTGTATGCAATGCGATGGAAAGAAGTATCATGGAGTTAGTCAGTCAAGATATATAAAACCTCCAAACACTGGACACATCTATGTTTGGATTTAAAGTAGATCATTCTGACTCAACCTGGTGGATTGTTCTTTGAAAAGGTCACCAAATCAATAGATAAAGACAAAATGGTACATACTGCATACCTCAAACTGGCTAAAGCTTTTGACACAATTCTCCACTCAGGCATAATAGAAATGTGAAATAAACTAGGAGTAAACCTTTACATCACCCACTGTATTGAAAACCAGCAACATATAAGAAGCAGATAATCAAAATAGGGGATGTTATCTCCACAAATGGAATTCCCCAGGGTTCTGTGCTGGCCCCTCTTCTGTTTGGCATCTACTTGTCTGAATTAAAAGCCAATTCCAAAGGGCTCTGGTTGAATAAGTTTGCAGATGACTGCAAGCTAGGAGCAGTCAATGAATCCCCAAATGACTTAGCCATTCTGCAGGAAGGTCTGTTTCAAATAAATAATTGGTGACAAAATCATGGACTGAAGCTAAATGCCAAAAAATGCATTGTTGTATCATTTGGGAAATCATCTACCCCAAGGAACTGCCACATTGCAATAAGCCCCTAAAAGTTGACCCAGTTGTTTGAGATTTGGGAATTTATGTGGAGAGTGACCTAACATTTGCTCAACTTTTTGTCTATTGTTGCATGAAAGTCCTTCTGTATTGTATAGTTTATAAACAAAGGGATTGTGTCTAGATCTATGGATATTACTGTCCCCCTTTACTGAGCCCTCATTAGGCCAATTACTGAATATAATGCCCTTTCTGGCATGTATCTGTCCACACACATGCAACAACTGGAATGTCCTTAGTAAAAAGGATTCAAGGTCTAAAGAAAATGTTCTACATGGACCAACTCAAAGCCTTGTTTCTATACTTGGCATTCTACAGACTGCTAAAAGGTGACATTTGTCTGGCATATAAGGCATCCTCTGACCCATTACTGATGGTTTTTCTGCACATCAGCAAGTCAAATGGTATTAGAAATACTTGGTCTAGAAATCTAAATCTCTTATGCAACATCAACAGAATGATTTGGAGGGACAGATATATCTCACAGAGGATACCGCTGATGTGGGACTGACTCCCCTTCCACATAAGATAAATCCCTGTCCAAACTGAAGCTCAATTTAGATCTATGGATGGGAAACAGAACATTGATCACAGGACTGCCCCCTGTACTGGTGATTGTTAGAGGCATCTCCAAAATGTTTTATCAAATGCATGGATCCCCTCATATGTTCTATGGTATGATCCCAATTTTTCTTATTAGGGGTAATATATAATTATTGACCGTGGGATGGTAAGGCCACTCTATAACCAGATGGGATAGGTTATTTCAAGCACAAAAAGTTAAATTGGCTAGGTTTAAAATAGCTCACAAGTGCAGCTAGCCTAGTACTTATCTATGAACCTATCAACGTATAAGAATTGATACCTATACTAGAACAATGACTTTAGCAGTATCACACATAACTAATTTATCTAATGTTGATTTAGCTAATACCCAGCAAAATATTTTATGAAAAAGATTAAAGTTCATACCTACCATGTTACTTAGAATATGGATAATATTAATTGACATTTATAAGTTTGTTAGAAGGATTAAACTTAGATATTATTTTGCTGGTTAAAAAAATGACAATGTACAGAATGTGAAGTCAGTGCAAATTCAAAATGAGGAAGAAAACACTTCCTCTTCATGGTCATTTTCATTGGGTTCTTTTTTGGACATTTTTCACATAGCTTGTGAAGAAATGGATGTAATTGGATGTAATTGGATTAGGCATTCCTAGACACAATAGTTATATGATCTGCAATGATCTGCAATGAATCCTCTACTTTATGCCCCTTGGTTAAAAATAGTTATATTGATGTATATTGATATCTTTGAAATATTAGTTATATAGGATGTAAAAAACTTGTATCCAGTTATATATGTAAAGAATATAATTTGACAAAAGATGAGTGGTTATGGTTACTAGGATTTGATAGATTATGTCAAGAAAATAAAATTGTGATAAAGGAGGCAGCATTGTAGTGATGGATGCTGCCATTTATAAGGAGGCCTGTCTAAACTAGTCTGTCAACAGATCCATATGTTACATTAGTAGAGGACCCTACTAATGAGTTTTTTCAGGAATGTAAAGCAATGGTATTTAGATGTTATAACTTAGGGATACTGTCTCATGAACATTGCACAGTATTACAGCAGGGTTTTTGAGAGTACCATTGATATATGGGATTCCTAAGGTTAACAAATCACTTATTAATCTCCCTATTCAACTGACTGTGTCTTTATGTGAACTATGCTGGAGAGGTTAGGTTCATTAGTGGATTGATATCTACAACCATTAGATACATAGGGGTGTATTGTGTAAAATATTCTTATCAATTTCTGATAAAACTTAAATCTTTGGATTTGCATAATGGCTATTTCCTAGCCACTATGGATGTACAGTAGTATTCAACATGATTATGGGTTACAAGCAGTGTCCTATTTTCTCCATAATGGTCCAGAAAAAAAGTGGATTTTTGCAGTTATTGGATTTCTGTCTGAATCATGATTATTTTTATTTTGATGGTTATTTCTTTCTGCAAAAACAGGGCACAGTGATGGGAGATAGTTTCACCCTTGCTTATGCAAATATTTTTATGAAATATTTTGAACAAAAGTATACTTATGTTAGAGATTTTTTGCTTACTATATTACATTTTATGTGGGATACATCCATGATTTATGTTTTTGTATTTTAAGATCCTATGTATGTGTTCAATGAATTTTAGATTCATTTAAATACTAATACCATGGGCATAGGTTTTGTAAGAAATTCTAGCAAGCAAGCTGTTTTATTTCTTGATGTTAAGATTACAGTTGTGGGAAATATTTTTTTACATCATTGTATAGAATGGAAACAAGCTAATACTATTTTATGGGGTAACAGTTGTCACCCTATGCATTCCATCAGAGCTCTTCCAAAAGGAGAGTTTAATAGGGAAGCTAGGGTATGTACATTTTTTGATCCATGTTTTCTCATAAGTATTATAGAATTTTGATAGACATTTGGAACAGAGATATAAATATACAGAGGCTTTTGATTCCTTTATGTCCTTGCATCTTATTGATAAAAATATATTGTACTGAAGAGAATGTAGCTTTTAAAAGATTGTTGGATACTGAACAGATCTTTTTATCATTACATTTGGTGATATGGGCAAACTAGTATTTAAGGTGATTAAGAAGTATTTGCAAATTTTACCATGTGATAACATTTTGTTGAAGGTTTAGCCTTCATTTGCTTCTCTCTTTTAAAATAGGACCCAGTTTGAAAGCAACAATTGTTCATAGTATATTTGATAATACGGATGTCCAGTCTGCTGTTGATTGGGGGTGGGGTTGATGATTTTGAGACTAAGCCCTTTGAAAATTATAAAGTATGTATGTTAGTTGCAAGGGATATTTTTTCCCCTAAGGAAACATTATTATATGAGGGTGCTTTTTTGTCATTCTTTGATGACCCCTTATGTTTTATTGTGTCTCTGCAAATTGTTTTATATAGGTAAGACAAGCATGATAGTAAAAGTGATGATAATGTACCATATTAAGGGCTGCCAGAGCAAAAATATGGAGAATTCAGTGGCAGAACATCTATAGAAATTTCATGGGGGAGAGCATCTTGTTTATTTTTTTATGCAACAGCTTATGTACAAACTAGGTTACATTGATAAATACAGATCACTGCTGTTAGATAAAATGGAGGTGGTGCACACTTTGCAGTTTAAAACTTTACAGCTGGATGGTTTGAATGCTAAACTTCCATGGAAAGTATTTCTATAGGCTTATAAATAAATAACTAATTAATTGAAGGAAGTCTTGGAGAATATATATGTAATTGAATTGCCAGTTTTTTTAACCTTTGAAGAGTTTTTGAACTTGAGGTGCTAATTTCATTAGTCTTGATACCATCTTCTCTTGTTTTTGGTGGTATATTGTATAATTAGAGTTTATTTTTTGTTCATGAATTGCAGACCTGATCTTAACAATGCTTGAGGTGCTTAAATTTTTTTTCTGTATTTCTTTCTTCTATTACATCTTTTGCTTATATCAATTCAATACATTTCCAAATTTTATTGTAACAGTTATTTTTGCTAGTAATTATGATTTTATAAAATTTATAGTCCTCCTTTAAATGTAATATTTCCATGAATAGTAGATATTAAATATTCAAAAATTTTAAGAAAATTATGCTTTTCATTATTATTCATATAATACAACTGACCTTTGCATTTTTTAAGAATATTATGCAATGTTAATCTATGAGTGTCATTCATATACTATCACATAATTTGCTCTATTGTTAATACTGAACTTTTGTCTAGACAATCATACCAAAATGTTACATTCTTGTTTTTAGAAGAAATCATATTAATAAGTTTCTGCCTTTCTATAAATCCTTATGTACATGCAATTGGGAATACTATAAATTTCCACTTTAAAAAATGGGATGTTAAATAAATAATTTCTAAAAGTATTTACTATAGTCATTATGTAGTTTGAATCCATTTTACTAATATCCATGTCTATAAAATATTTTAATAACAATAATCATTTATTTATAATTTCATTTTGTACTTGGATCATTATAAGTATATGAATTTAGTAGTATTTGGTAATGCAAATTTTCCATTGGCTTGAACAATGACGGTCTAACCATAGCATAACCATATTCAAAATTGCAGCTAAGGAGTAAGATTCTAAATCTGGAAAGCTTCTAAATCTGGAAAACTTATTCCACCATGTTCCCATGTCCTTAATATGTTTTTTATAAGAAGTTCTTGGCTTTATTGGATGCCACAAAAATGAAATTAATACTTTGTCTACTTTTTTATTAGTACCTTAGAACATAGTTATTGATTATAGCACATAAAGCATTTTAGGTAAGACAGCCATATAAGCACCAATCTTTCCTCAGATGTAAAGAAATGCATGTTGCATTGTTGAATTAAAGATGGTTCATTAGAGAGCTTAGTAAAATCAATATTAATAATTTGATTAATGTCTGAGTAAATGGTTATTCTTGTGTATTTAATAGCGTTTTTATCCTAATCAAATCTGTATTTATTTTTTAAAAATAGATTTTGCACCTTAATTAACATAATTTCAGATTTATTATTATTAATACCCATTGAAGAAACTAATTAAAAGTGATATTTTTATTAAATTCAAGAACTTATTTATTAGTATCATCTAATGATAAAAGAATACATCCACAAGTAGTTGTATTTTAGATTGAAAATCTTTATTAACTTCAAACATTTCTGTACTTTTATTAAGTCTGATACTATGTGAATAACAGTGGTGATAGCAGACATCCTTGTCTTGTTCCTTTAAAAAAATAAATACTTGAAAAATAAACATACTTACTTTTACAAAAGCTTTTGAACCTACATAAAGGCACCTTATTAAATCTACAAAACTTTCTGGAAATCTATATTCTGTTAATGTTCCAAATTACAAAAAATAGTCTACCAAATCAAAGTCTTTTTCAGTATCTAAACTAATTAAATATATTTTTCTTCCAATTTTTAGTTAAAACTATTACTGTAAATATTCTTCTTATAGTGTTGTATGTTAATTTATTCATTATAAATACAGTCTGAGATTTACTTATAATTATGTCTACTATTTCTCAGAATCTGTTAGATTTTTTTTTTTATTTTATTTTTATTTTTGTTTACTGTGATAGTTCGACTGGGACAGTGCCCATTTTCAGCAGAGGCCTGGGGAGAAAAGCTCCAGTCATAGCTATATACAAATTCTCACAAAAGAGTAATAAATACTAACATAATAAATGTAAACACATCTGTAAGATACTAATGTAAAAAAACTAAACACAATAGTTAAGTGGAACAAGGTATTAAACACTTGATAAATGACAACAATCCATAGCTTAACTTATGTTTGTGGAAGAGCATAACATAAGTTAGGAAGCTAGGTAAAAAGATTCACTTAAGCAAGTAGAGCATAGTTAATAAGAAATCAGTGGTGAGAGTTATAGGTAAGAATGTAACTATTTATAGAGGAGTAGTATAGCTGTAAGAGATAGTTTAATAGAGGTAATACAGAAAAAATGTATAAGTAATGTTTATTTTATTACTTTGTGGAAGGGTATTCTGATTCTTTGCCACAAAGTTAGGGTAAAGAGAGTTGCCTGCTGTGCTGGATACTTTGGTTACTTGGAGTAAGTCTTGGTTAGATGATCGAAGAATGTGATAATTAGAGTAGGGTTATAGGAGATTTTTAGAGAAGGTATATTTTCAGGATTATGCATTATTTTGTGAGCCATTATTAATTGATTATAGTTCAGAACATGGGGTAGTTCTAACCAAGAAAGATTTTTTTAGGCATTGACAGTGATGAGTTAAATGTCTGGAATTTGTTGCAAATTTAGCAATCTTATTGTACCATGCTTTCAATTTACTTAGTTCTGACTTTTTGAGATTGGTGAGTATGGGGGAGGTATATAAAAGTGAGGAGAGAAAGTGAGTTCTAGGTATGCAAACCTTGCAGTGTCTGTTAAGAATGTTTAGTTTAATAATAATAATAATAATAATAATAATAATACAAATTAAAAATAAATTATATAATAATAATTTAATAATATTGTTGTAAAGCTCATAAAGTCAACATTTAATAATGAATAGGCAGATATGAAATAACTAGGTTTTTTATCTTTTCATTGGTTAATAATTCGAGAAATTAAAGTAAATTTCCCTGAGTAGGAATTATATTGTGATTCTGTATTAATTCAAAAGCATCACCCAACAATATACTAATTTTATTAGGTAATAATTTGTAGATTTCTACAGTTAAAACATCTAATCCTAGAGCTTTGCTAATCTTTCTTTTTTAATCACTTCTTTAATTTCCTTTGTAATTTTTTTTCAATACTTCCTCTGTCTGATCCTTGTTCAGTTTCATGGTAATATTTTTATTTACATATTTGTTTAACATATAATTATCAATGTGAATATTATTTATTTTTTCATAAAATTCTTTAAATATTAAAAGCATTTCTTCAATATCAGGTGTATTTCCTCTGTTGAATGGGTTTATTAAATTATTTAATTATTTGAGCTTTCCTACTCATTAACTTACTTTTACTCACTAATTCATGTAACTTTTTTGGTGACATTGCATAACCATTTATCTTAATTTTTTCTAAAGTTATTCCAGTTTTATGATAGAAAATATTTCAGTGTTAAGAAATTAATAACTTTATTCTTGCTTTATTATCTTTTTTATTTTGCTGCTCTAATCTAGCTTTATCTAATTCTTTTTGAATATTAGCTAACTCTTTATCCCATTCTTTAATTGTATTATAAGACCATTTTCCCATCTTTTCTCTAATGTAAATTGTTAAAGTATTCCATAAATTACTTTATTAACTTCTTTATTATCATTAAAGAGAAGAAAATTATTAATTTGCTCTAACAGGTGTTTTCTAAATTAATTTCACTTTGTCATATATACCAGAATCTTTCTTATGAATTAAAAATTTCTAGGTTCCATTCTTAAATTGTTATATTTGTAGACACAGTATATTATCAAAGACATCATAGGATCATAGGAAGTTACTAGGTTATTGGCCCTGAGGCCCTTACAAGCCTAGCCAAGAATTCATCCCATGGTCTGACAAGTCAGCATCCGATGCCCCCTGTCCAGCAGGGACACAGGTGGAATCCCAGGGTTGTATTTTCTGTTCCATATCCAGTTATCCACGTTGCACTTAAAAAGGGATAATGAGGTAATTTGTTTGATGTGGAGAGGGAGTATATTCCACAGAAGGGAGAGTCTCTGAGACATAAATCTGTCCCACCAACAAGTTCTATTGATTTCTCAGGCAAGGTTGAGGTCACGTGCGTGGGTTACTTGAGTGGAGCTTGATTTGCCTATATGCAGCAGTCCTATCAAGGTGGCATCTGATATTGCTTTGTATGCCAGACAGAGGTCACCTCTGAGGAGTCTGTATGAAACTGAGTAGTGGGATAGGGCTTTAGTCTATTCTGTGTAGGGTAGATTTTTGAGGCCCTGGATATTCTTGGTGAGGACCACTGTGGTCTCTCCAGCTGCTGCATGTGCTTTGTGAGGTACATGCCCAAAGAGACATTGTACTTAATAATGGGTCGTATAAGGGAAGAATTCAGAGATGTTATGGCCGCCTTGTCCCTATATGAGATACACATCTGCTTTATTGATAATATTTAAGGATATATAAGTTATGTCAATAAAAGTTTGAGTGCCATGTGAATATGAATAATGAGTAAAGAATAAAGAATTACTTTCTGTATATAAATCTGAATCTCTTAAATTTTTAATAATTACCCATTTATTTAGAGCCTTGGCCAAAACAGGAGTTCAAATATTTTTTTCTCACACCTGTTTTTTTTTTTTCCCTGAGATACAATTAAAATCTCCTGACATAATAAGACTGCCTTTCCATATACCTTGTAAAATTTTCAGATAATTTTAAACAATTCGTACACCCAAACAAGGATTCCAATAAATAATAGCCAGTGTATATACTCTATTGTTATAAAGAATAACTATGGCTGAAAACATTCCTTTAGAATCGATAATCTCTGCTTGACTTACAAAGCCATGTCTGACCCAGCTCTGTTAGAAATGCTACATCTAAAGAAATCCCAATCTCTCCATACCACATGCTCCAGAGACCTCAACCTCATTACCACAATCAACAGAACATGCTGGAGGGACAGGTTCATAACCCAGAGACTGCCCATGCTATGGAATATACTTCCCATACATCTCAAACAGAGCAGCTCACTGACCCTCTTCAAGAGAAATCGTGATGAGTGGATGGCAAATAGAAAATTCACCCAGGGGAGCACTCCAGTGTCTCTACTCTACAGAAGCACTGGGAACTAAGGTCAGGTGGCACGATGCCAGAGTAATCCTATGGGCTAGGCTTGTAAAGGCTGCAGGGCCATTAGCCTAGTACACACCTATGATAAATATGTCTAAGATCTTTGGCATAACTTGTGATTTTGTTTTCTATAAGATAGCCATTCCACTTATTTTTGTCAAAACTAGATGAAACAAATTCTTTAAAGCCCAGGCTATTTAGCAGTTGCACATCATTTTTTATCAAATGTGTTTTTTGTTAAAATTTAAGTACTTTAATTATGCCCTTCTTTTATTACCACAATTTAATGCATTTATATTAATAGTTATTAACTTTAAATTATTCAGTTTTTATTTTTCAAGATTTTGATACCTTGAGCAAATTGAAGATTGTTTATAATGTTAATTATTAATGAAAACCATGAAACATTACTTAAAAAGTAATTATTTCTATTTCTTACTACTAATGTTAAATTTCCTTCCAAATTTTAAATCAATAACTTCACGAAACATTAATAATAACATTCCAGTATCAAACCAAAATGTATTTGCAACCTTACAGTCTATGAACACAAATGTCCCTGACTTATCTAAGCCTACAGAGAAATTATCTAGGCTTCTGCTCCTCTATCAATATAATTCCTAACCATTAGCTACTGTAAATGATATGAAATATAATACACGAATAAATTATTTAGTTATGACTGTAAATAATTACAGCCATTTATGAAAATTTGTTTAACGCTACTAACTTAACTTTATAAAACTCTATTTAATAAAAATTCTTTTAGTATCTCTATTCTAATTAAAACATTTAATTTACTATCTAGGATATTTTTAACTTTTCTGTATTATCAGTTATTACTTCATTAAGTTCTTATACATTTTACTACCTTTTTACATATATAGCTGCATACATTATTTGTATACTCAATTATCTTCTATTACACATATCTTGGTTTCAAATTTGTGTAATTCATTGAACAATATGACAATAAATATACATTATCATATACCATGTTATTTATACCAATTCAAAGTTTATGTTCTTATGGTTCTTACTTTTCTGTTCTTTACATATCTTGCTTCTGTTCTTGATTCATACGAAGATTACTGCTTTTGATTCCAGGTCATGTGCTAACAAAGCTTATGTCTGTAAAACTAGTTTATATATCTTCTTTTTCCTCTTTTTTTATTAGCAAGCACATTTTACATTTTGGAAATGAATACATAAATTAATACATAAATTCAAGATTTATTGTGGCCACATTAATATTTACATCAGAAGATAGATGTTGAGAACTAGTTAATTTCATCTGACAATTGCATAACATCTTTTTTCACCATTGCACAACATTAAACTTTCCCAAAAAATGTATGATTACTAATTTCCCAAAAGTAAATTCACACAATACTCAAGCTTTTGAAATCAAGTAATACTATACCTCTTGTTACTTGACTACACCACTTTGCATAATTTATTATTTATATATGTATTTATTTATTTATTTATTTTATTTATTTATTTGTTTTCATTTGTTAACAACCATGAGTGACTGACTGGGCTGCAGCTCATTTTCAGTGGAGGCCGGGGAGAAAGAGCTCCAGTAAAAATGCATTTAAAGTCATACAACAAAATTATATAATAAGAACTATACAGTAATGTACAGTAAAAAACATAAGTTTCCTATATAAAGTTAATGGAAAAAAGTACAGTACATTTAAAACATATTTTATTACATATCTTATAAAATAGAAAACTAACGGAGTATATAGTTAGAAAATAAAATGCAGGTTAAGTATTCTAGTGAGAAGCCAGAGCGAAAAGAGGTCTGAGTTGGGAGGAAAAAAAAAGATTATCAGCCTGGAGTAAAGCGGGAACAAAGCCAAATGTTGGTATGATGCTCCCTGAGAAATGTCTTAAATGTAGTCTTATCAGTGATAGTTCTAGTGTGCTATAGTAATAAATTCCATTATTTGGTTATGTGGTTGGAAAAGAGGGCTTCTCCAAAATTATTATTGGCCTTAGTAACTGTTAATAGAAATTGTTCAGAGGACCTGAGAGTTCTGCTGTTAAAATAAGGTTGAATTAAGTTACTGAGTACTGGGCAGTTATTAGGGTTATAGCGTAATGAGTGGGTGAATGCTAGCTGGTTGATGGTAAGTATATTGAGCAGTTGAAGCCAGTTTAGTGTTAGAAGAGCAGAACAGTGGTGTGTTCTTGAAGGGAGGTGGACAGCAAATTTTGCAATTTTGTTGTAGCAAATCTCCAATCTGTTTATGTCAGTTTTCCTTAGGTTAGTGAAAATAGTGGATGCATAAAAGAGGGTAGATAATAAGTGAGTTTCAGCTATGTTGTGTCTGTTGTGTTAGTTAGATATGGTTCTGAACTGTATAGAGTACCAAGTTTCATGTAAACCTTTTTAATGGTGAGAGCTAGGTGTTTGTTGAATTTAAGAGACTGATCAGTTGTCATTCCAAGTAATTTGTATGTTCAACTGGTTCAGTTTTGGTTTTGTTGGATTAGTAGATGGCAAATGAGCGGCTGTTATTATTAGGTTTGTGATTGGAGAATAACATTGATTTTGTTTTGTTTGGATTAAGTATAAGTTGATATTTTTCAAGGTAGTTTTCAATGTCAGCGAGTGATTTTTGGGTATTTTCATATAGAAGTTTTATATATATATATATATATATATATATATATATATATATATATATACATATATATATATATACACATACATAAAATATGGGGTCTACTTTAGATCAACGAAAGTTCAAAATGTTGAACGTTCACATGAGCGAAAATGCAAAAACTCAGTGTTTGTTTTTTTGGATCCCAGTACAGTGAAAATCAGAATATTTGCCCTTTCCTCACTGTAGTGCGATCTCGGAGTTGGAATATATATTTAGCGGGGGGCGTGGGGGCACAGCCCCCCGCAATAGCGATTTTGATTTCCTGTATTTCCGCTCATGTGAGCATTCGAGATTTTAAAATTCCGTCTATTTACTATAGACCCTAAAATATTACACAGTTGTACATACATCTACATATACACACATATATGCAATAAGCTCATATGTATAAACATACCTGTATATTTTCATTCATGCATATACACATACTTCTATGTATGTACTCACATACACATGTGTGTATCACTTTCTATTAAATATCTTCCTGATCTGCCAAGATATAAATATAATGCTTTAAAGTGTCTTAAAACATCTAAACAAATTTATGCTATATTTATGTTAATGTCATACTATTATATGTGTAGTCATCCCAACAGCTCTCAAAATATAGTATTATGTTTACATGTTATAATAATCTGATGGTTCATTTTCATTGTTTATTTTGTATAATTATTGATTTGTTTAATCTTCTCAATTGTTCAGTTTGTGTACTGGATAGGGCAACAGCATTAAACTAAAGGCTACATTTTAACAACAAAAAGCGGAGTAGAATTAAAAAAAAAACAAGTGAACTTTGAAGAATCCTACAAAAGCAAGCATGGAAGAAGTCCCAAACACAAGTTTTAAGAATTAAGTGCTTTTGTTCTTTTTATTTTCAATATAACTTCATCAGAGTTAAAACCAAGTGCACAATCCAAGTTTAAAAGAGGTATCAAATGAATCACATGATCATACATAACTAATAAAATACTTGTCTCTGTTCCCTCTTTTCTTTTTAACTCATTGCATCTGAGTGACACCTTTAGGCACAGCTGCAGTTAACTCCTACTGACACTTCTAGGCGTCACATATTGTTTGTTCATATTTGCATTAATAATTCCAAAACCATGGTATGTACAGGGTTCTAAAAGATTTCATGCTAAAGCTTATACAATGCCAAAGTCAACTGCATTAATATTTGACCTCTTTCTAGTATGGGTACATAGATATTAACTGTTGTTTTTATGATATTAATTTATACACATATACTGTTCACATTTTTTTAAATATCTCAACCATCAAATAACACAGACAAAACTCCTTAGCCTCATATGGAAGCTCTCAGCTAGATGAATAAAATGTTGCTAACAGTATGTATACAACTTGGGTGGTTGCTGAGATATTGTAAGTTGTATACAAAATATTACAAATGTAATAGTTATTTACTGTGACTTATAAAATACAGGCCCTTTGGGCTTATAAGTATTCATTATTTTAATTTTGGCAATATGCCATTCGATGTTGTGGGATTTGTGATTTAAAAACAAATATATATATATATATATATATATATATATATATATATATATATATATATATATATATCATTACACCATGAAAGCTAAAAAACTCAAAAAAGAGAATCAAAAATGATAGAATAAAAAAGAGGGAATCAGAAATCACAGAATGAGTAATAAGAATGAATCACAAAATATTGAATGTTTCACTACCACTAAAAAAGCCCTATATCAGTAAATCCCAACTGTGAAACTGAGATCAAGTGTTGTCTTGGTAGTGATGCTATCAGAGAAAGGGGTTTTAGTTAAATAACTTATACAGTTAGGGCTAGGGGCAGGGGTAGGGTTAGGATTACAGTTATGATTAGTACACATGAGTAAGATAGCACAGGAGTTGAATGGTACCACTACTCTAGAGAAAATTATGCAGAACAAGCACAACAAGAATCATGCACTGAATCTATCCCCCTTGTGTAACCCTTACTCTTACCTTAATCTGGAAACACTTGCATATTCACACCAATAGCTGTGCTACAACACAGTGTTACATATCTTCATGACCACTTCTTCTTCATTCAAACATTAGTTGTCCTAATCACGCCTGCATAACAATGGATACTGTCATTCATTTGTCAGCATGGGAGGATATGGTCAACAGACCATGTTGTTTTTCCAAGGATGGTCTACACCTCTTTTCTGTAGGCTTTCAAATATTGGCTAAAACATTGTCCTACCCCATAGTGCCTGAAAAAACCTTCTGACATAGCAAAGTCAACCTAAGAGACTCTACGTGTGTTTCTGCTCAATGCCAAGAATTTAAACAAGAAACTTCATTCCCTCCAGGTTCTCCTGCACCCTGTAGAATGTGTACATCTGTGCAGTTATTGAGACAATGCAGGACTACAATGCCTCCTGCAAATTTAGGTCAGCTGCTGCAAAGGCAGGAAGCAAAGGTGGAGGTGTCTAAGTTTATATCAACAGCAGACTGACCTCAGGACTAGTCAATCAGGACAACATGTTTCAGCATCTGTTTGTCTACATTTCCAGAGGAAAAGTTTCATATCATATCCTTACAAGCTGTAGGTCACCCTCTGTGACCCAAGAAACCCATAACTCGTATTTGGATTTACTGGAGGCCCTTACCATTCAACCCAATACTATATTTGTGGGTGATATCAACTACCCCACTGTAAACAGAAATTCATGGACTTTGTAACACAAACATTTTGGACCAGATAGTCCATACACCCTCTCAGGGTGCAAACATACTCGACCCAGTACTCACAAACATGGGAGAATACTGTACCCCCATAGTACAATGTTTGTTTGGTAAGGTCAGACCACAAAGCTGTATCCTTCATACAAAAAACAATCATTTCTGTGATGCCTGCTAACCTTGTAACATTTAGGAACTATCCTCAGGAAAACTTTCTACTACTAAGGCATAACCTGTCAAAATTTCAAGCCCCACCCCCAAACCCTGAGAAAGACACTAGACCAACTGTTGAAAAATTGACACGAACCAAAGTAGAAACATAGAACTGCTGGCTGTTGAAAATCACGAAAGCCCACCAAAAGGAACTTTTTCCACCAAGGAATTTTATTAAACTTAAAAATCCAATAACATTAGCGCTTTCGACTTATTTCAGTGAATAAGTCTTCTTCAGACAGCTACACTACATCACTTCCTGACTTAAGTACATTCTGTAATCAGTCACATGTTAAAACTTATTAAAGCAAAAGCAACAAATATTATAAAAAGTAATAGATATATAAAAATCATTAAAAACATGTAATGTAATATATCATAATAACTTAATACATGCTAAAGTAGATGAATAAATATAATTAATATGCTATTAAAAAATGCAATTGATATTCTGTTAAAAAATGCTAAAATACTGAATGACCTATAAGCAGCAACCAAAAACTTGGTAAAATAGTGGAATAGTGGAAAATGAATTAATTTGTTTAAATATACATCTAATTCTATTTAAAGAGGTTTTGTAGCAATTAAGATTTAATGCCTATTGTCCTCCAGGCCTGAACGATATGTGTTCTTTGGTCTGTGTATTGAAACTTAGAAGCATTCAAAGATAAATAATTATAGGTCCTAATCCTTTTTTATTACATGTAATGAGTCTCATTAAATATAAATATATATATATATATATATATATATATATATATATATATATATATATATATTTTTTTTTTTTTTTTTTGGGGGGGGTAACACGTATTTGAGGTGTATAATAATCAGTAATTTATATAAATATAACTGCTTTTGATGTATATTTAAACATTTTACCAAGTTTTTGGTTGCTGCTTATAGGTCATTCAGTATTTTAGCATTTTTTAACAGAATATAAATTGCATTTTTCAATAGCATATTAATTACATTTATTCATCTCCTTTAGCATGTATTAAGTTATTATGATATATTATATTACATGTTTTTAATGAGTTCTATATATCTATTACTTTTTGTACTATTCGTTGTTTTTGCTTTAATGAGTTTTAACATGTGACTGATTACAGAATGTATTTAAGTCAGGAAGTGATGTAGTGTAGTTGTCTGAAGAAGACTTATTCACTGAAATAAGTCGAAAGTGTTAACTTTATTGGGTTCTTAAGTTTAATAAAATTCCTTGGTGGAAAACGTTCCTTTTGGTGGGCTTTCATGATTTTCAACAGCCAGCAGTTCTGTGTTTCCCAAACCCTGAGAACACAGCTTCCTATGTGGAATTGTTCACAGAAACCCTGTATAATCATTTCAATAAATGCATACAGACAGCTGTGACTATTAATAATAATCTTATAACTGACATAAAAAACAAACACTTCTGATTGAATCTAAGAATAAATAGGTTGTATAACAAAAGAAAAAAGTCATAGCTAAGATTAGGAAGTGCTACATGCAGCTGATAAAAAGACTTTCATCAATCTAAACAAACAAGTAAGATGGCAAATTAAATCTACTAAATCCATATTTTAGGTAAAGATACCTTCCCAGCCAAAGGCAACCACAAGGCTTTCTTTAGCTATGTTTGAACCTCAGAGGCAGCACACAGCAGTATACAGAATTGATTATAAATGTGACTACTTACTTGGAGCTGGAAGATATAGCAAACATGTGGGCCGACAAATTCAGCTCCAGTTTTACCCACTCTCCCCCCCTCCCGGCCACTAATGACAGGAAATACCATCAAACAAAATCTACCCAACTACCACTAGGCATCAGGTCCTAGAGGAGCTCTCTAGGGCCCAAAATGCTGCATCAGTGGGCCCGATAATATCCCAGGATGTCTCATGAATAGCCTGAATCATGACCTGTTGGGACCTCTGGAGTCAGTTTTAACTGTAGCCACCAGACAGGCTTTGTACCATAAGAATAAAACTGAAACTGTTATCCCTCTGCATAAAGGTGGGCCTTCCATGGACCCTGGGAACTGCAGACCCATAAGTCTGACTAGTTTAATGGGTTCATATGTTCATAGGAGTGTACTAGGCTAATGACCACTGAGGCCTTTTCAAGCCTAGCCATGCACCCTAAATCTCTGATAAGTTCATGTACCCTTGGTAGTGTAAGCAGGAGCTTGGAAGATGAAACATTTACAAGGGGGGGTCTGGGAGATGACCATTTTACAGGCTGCCTGTGTCCATTAGAGGCATAGGTGAAAAAACAGCTGTGAATTTCCTGTTCACCATCCAGTTGTCCAAGTTACACTTGAAATTGGATTAGGGAGGGACTCTGTTTTACTTGAATGAGGAACCTGTTCAAGAGAAAGGGCAGTCTCTCGGATACATACCTGTATCTTCAGCAGGTCCTATTTCTATCACAGTAAAATGTTAGTCTTTAGAATGGGTAATTCTGGTGCTGCTTGTTTTGCAGATATTTAGGAGGTCCATCAGATTGGGGTCCAACAAAACCTTCTATGCCAGGCATAAATACAGGGAAAGGCCTTTGCGGTGGTCCGCACAGCTCATGTTAGTTATGCCATGTATACTTTTAGTGAGTAAACTTCATGAATGTTCCAATTGTTGGATGTGCATGATTAAGTACATAACAAAGGAAGAACTGTACACAAAGATATATCTGATGAGTGCTTAATGCAATAGAACAATGACCTCCATGGACCTAAATGCCATACCTTAGTTTATAAGTTACACAACATAGAATGATGCCATCACAATCATTGACACATGATGGTCAAAGGCTAGATTATTTTTAGGGGTGTGTTGTCAGTATGGTAGTTACCCGAGGTGGTTGACTTGCCAAAGGATACTGTTATGCATTTCATGGCATTTAGGTTTAGTCCGTGGCTCTAACACCAGTTATTTGTCTGTGCTAGCCCTTCGTGGAGAACGTTAGTGTCCATGGGGGATTCTGTGATGGCTCCTAATTTGCAATCATCTGCAAATTTGGTCAGCTAGAGTCCCTTGATATTGGCTTTGATTTCAAAGAAGCAGATGCTAAAAATTAGTAGACCAGGACAGATCCTTGATGAACTCTGTTAATGATTGGCCCTTTTGTAAAGGTGGAGTCTCCAATTCTAACTTCCTGGGTCCTATATGTGAGCTAGCTGTCTATCCACCAGGTGACATAAGGGTTTATACCTAACCTCTTGAGTTTATCAACAATTCCTAAGTGGAGTATTGTGTTAAATCCCTTGACCATAGAAAGGAAGGCAGAGTGAATTGCCCTTGTTCATTGCTTTGTTGACCTTCTCAAAAAAGTTTAGCAGGTTGAGTATGCATGACCTGCTCTTGACGAAACCAAACTGGGTTGAGTCCAGTTTCTGGCAGTTTCCATTGTCACGACCAGTCATTTCCATGATAATTCTTTCCACAGTTCTGCACTTGAAATTAGTGAGAGATATGGAGTTATAGTTTCCTGAGTCCATAGATGGCCTGCCTTTGTGCAGGGGGATGAGGGTTTCTGTTTTCCTTTACTAAGAAATGAAGCCTGTTTGGAGGCTACAGTTAAATAGAAATTCCAGAGGCCTTGATAGAGCATGTTTCATACTATTTATAAGGCAGCCTGGAATATTGCCAGGTCCCATCAATGCAGTATTATTGACCTTAGAGAGAGCATTGAGGACCTGTTCCCTTGTGATAGTTGGGGGTGCTATATTTGATAGCATTTCCTAAGGGGAGGCTGGGGGAAGAAAGTTAGAGCTGAGTTTGTCTATCAGTAGGTTTGCTATATCTTCTGGCTCAGTTTAGGTGGCTCCAATAACTGCGAGCTCTGCACATAAGTGTGCATAGCCTTTGAGGTTGTAGACATAAATAAAGAATGCCTTGTGGTTGCCTTTGGCTTGGGAGACCAATTTTACCTCAAATTTCACTTTGGTAGACTTTATTTGTCCTCTGAGTTGTCAAGTTTGATGACAGCTCTTTTATCCAGCTGGGTACTACACCTCCTAATTTTATTGCTATGATTTTCTTCCTTCTGTTATACAGCCTGTAGATATTGTGATTCCACCAGGGTGGTTTGCTTTTTGTGTTCGCTCTGTAATTATTTCTAGTGGGTACAGCTGCCTCTATGCATTTATTAATATGTTTGTATAGGCTTTCTGTGAACAGTTCCAGACAAGCAGCAGTGTTCTCAGAGTTTAGAGGAGCTTGAAATTTTGCCAGGTTATCACTTAATAGTAGGAAGTTAGCCTTGGAGTAGTTCTTGAACATTCCAGGATTAGCTGGGGTTTCAGGGTTTATTTTTATTTCAAAAGATACCATTTTGTTGTCTGGTCTTACTAGAAAGGATATTACATTAGGGAGTGTGCAGTGCTCCCCAAGTTAGTCAGGACCCCGATCCAATATATTTACACCCCTGGTTGTCCTGCCTGTGTAGTACCAGGTCTAAATGGATGGAAGACATTATAGTGTTGCAGTACTGGGTTGCACTCTGTGGTGTTAAACAATGTCTCAGTGACTGCACAGATGTCAGCTTTCTCAGGGTAAGGAGAGCTTGTAGGGAGTGTAGTTTATTGTTTAGACTCCTAGCAATGAGCAGTAAGACCTTCAGATTTTCCTGGTTTTGATTTGCTATGTTGGAATGAGTGCCAGATTGACATTGCCTAAGAAAGCACTATGGGGAGGAGAATGTTTTAGCTAACATTCGAAAGTCTAGAGGGAAGAGGTGCAGACCATCCCCAGCAAAGCAGCGTAGTCTATTAACTATCTCCTTCGATGCTGACAAATATTGCGCCCCCTTAGAATGCCACTAGAAACTAAGCCAATTATTAAAGTCAGATATCTTCTGTTTGTATTGTGACACCAACCTTCGAGAAGGTAAAATACTACTCAGTTCTGCTCAGTGCTAGGCTCATACCAGTATGGATCACATATTCAAAGAACTCCATGATGTCTCTCTTCATATAGTCTAGGGAGATATATCCCAGGTCATTTACACCCACATGGACTGACTGAGTTATATTGATACTGGTCCAGTTACAAGACTGTGTGTGTAATATGGTGGATCCTTGCCCCTGATAAGCAAATGACTGTGAATTTATCCATAATTAGCCTGGGTAGAGGAACATCAGTGTTTCTCACAACAGATCCTCCAATGACCAGAATGTTGAGTCACGTGGTGGCTTGTCTTATGGGCTTATAAGCAGAGGTTCCATTTGATTTGACTGTATGTGTTTTTGTGGGTGTTGTTTTGAAAGAGTGCATTTTGGGCTGCTGACAGCATTTGTTATGTGTGCTACATCTAGGTGTTTAGGACAGTTATATTTAGGTACCTCAGCATATGTGGCTCTACGTACCTGGTCTGTGCTGTTGTTGGGTGAAATGCATTTACAGCAGACAACCTGATTGAGATTGTGTGCTTTTTACTAAGAGCTTTGACTTCTGTGATATTGTGTAAATGCATCTCTCACATACCATATCAGTTTGTTTGAGAATTAACTGGTTGTCAGTGAACATGAGGCAATTTCACCATTGCCTTGAGATGTCCATATCCACCAAACAGGAGATGGAGGTAGTGGGAAAGTTCATATCCATGGCAACAGGCCATTTTTTATTGATTAAATGGCTGCTATGAGATTACAGACTAAATTGATTAGTATCTGGTTTGCAGCTATGTGGGCAGTACTTATCACTGCTCAGAATAGTTGCCCTGTATGCAACTAGGTATTGGTGAAATTTTAAGTGTGCTTTCACAGAACAAATGTCACCTCAAGGTGCCTGTGTCTATGCAGGGCACTGCAAAATACTTGTGAGGAAACTACTGTAGTAGACTCTGACAATTCATGGATTAAGTATTTAGAGAGATACTCCAAAGTTAGGTTAAACAGTAGCTAACATTAGACAGTAGCTAATCAATCAATACTTACTGAAAAGAAAAAAAAATAGCTTTGATAGGCATTATAATGGTGGAGATTCATCTAATTGGCTACTACCTAGCAACTAACAGTGCTGGCTTCACCACAGCTTTCTACTGCTGATATACAATGTTCCTTTGTTTCTACTGTCACCAGAAGCTAAACAGTAGCACAAGTCCCAATATAAAAAGTAGGTCACAGGCTCTTTGGTGATTGTCAGTCTTATCCCAGATGATGCAGGAATCTGTAGGCTTGTTGCACTCTTTTCATGGTGGATTCCGTGATTAGCAACTAGACCAGTTAGGAAGGTCCCACAAAGACACTCACTGTCCAGCCTGAGACAGTCAAGAATCAATGATCCTTTGCTCCTTCTCTCACCATGAGCAAAACAGTGGCACAAATTGCACGATAGCTCTCCTATGAAGCAATCTGACTTTCTGTTGATCAGCAGATTACCATTTGAGTTATAATCATATATATGTATATCAATATCTATATATATAGATCTAAATCTATATCTATACATCTATCCATAGATAGACATAAACTCTATCAAAAAGAAAGCTGTCAGAAGTAGAGCTATATTACAATAATGCAAAATTATGAATATTTGCAATTGCATGACAGTTATATGTCAACAGATTTTCTGTTTATAGTTGCTGCTAAATAAACTTATTTGACTGGGTGGGTCACTACTGGCTTACAAAATGAGTTTTAGTTTTCTGAATACTGACTTAGCAGGGATATTTTTCTGGCATAATTGTCACTGCTAAACAACAAGGGACTTGCTGCCAAACAGGACTTCTTAGTTTTTGCATCACACACACACACACACACACACACACACACACACACACACACACACACACACACACACACACACACACACACACGTATCTCTATCTATTTGTCTGTATACTCTGGGATATTGCACATGAGATCCAACAGATACTACTAGTAAACAAAAGTCCTTTCTTGGCCTTAGCATAAACATGCCTACTGCAGTTTAAGCTGGCCCACAAGTATCTTACAATGCAGCACTCAGTTAAATAACAGGCTGAAAGAGAAGAACCAGAGTCCAAAGGCAATGTTGCAACATGGGTTGGATGAACTGGACCACTTCTGCAGGCACCACGTTGTTAGGAGTACATCAGATGCCATGGATTCCGTGAGGCTGAAAATGAAATGCCCCATAGAGTGCTAATAAGTGACTAGAATGGAATAACTTGGATACAGTCATGCCAGCTTACCTGAAGTGATCAGGCCATGTGTAATGCAGTTACTAGTAGAAGTGAGATATAACGCTACAGAGGAAAGAGTTTCCTTGAAGAAAAAGAAGAACAATATGGGTGCAAGAAATGGAAATGAAAAGTGTAGCACAGGCTGAAAATAAAGAAAGGTGGAATAAGATCTGTGAAGTGCTCAGACTGTGGAGCTACTGCTGGACTCAGACAGCTTTGAGATGGCACAGTATGTGGGGTTTCTAAGAGAATGGAGGAGCTTCATCATAGAATATGGGAGACAGATATGCTACTGGACTAGCTAGTCAGACATATTTTTATTTATTTTATTTATTTTATTTTTATTTTACATTTGTTGACCGGGCTAGTCTAGCTGGATATATGTCCATTTTCAGTAGAGGCCCGGGGAGAAAAGCTCCATGTGCAAAACAATAAGAATAAAACAATAGACAACATATGATAGACCAAAAATAGAATAGAACAATATATAATAAAAAACATTTTAAGTATGGTCACGAAAAAGTCTACAGAATAATAGAAAAAAACACATTTAAAATATGGTCATAAAAAAGTCTACAGAAGAATATATGCAATGTATATGATGGTAAAGCAGTTAAACAAAGATGATAATAAAGAAGTAAATATGAAGAATTCAGTCACAGGATTCCTAATAAGCAGCTTTAGAAGGGAAGGGTAGATGATGCAGGTGGTTGTAGTGAGAAGAAGCAGCAGTTAGTCAGGGATAATACAGGAAAATAACCAGTGTTTCTTGACATGAAGCTTGAGCTTCTTTTTGAAAAGTTTATGAGAGCAGAGAGTAGTAAGTTCAGTGGGTAGAAGATTCCATAGCTTACCAACGGTGTTACAGAAGAGGGAGTCGCCTGCTACATTGTTAGCTCTGCTGGTGTTAAACAGTAGTTTATTAGCAGAGCGTAAGTTTATAGGATTATGGTAGAGGGTAAGTAGGCTTGAGAGTATAGGAGTATTAGAGGGTTGATACATTCTTTTATGGGCAATAGTAAGCTGTGAAAAATGAAGATGCTGCAGAAATTCTAACCAATCGAGTTGTATAAGATTTAGACAGTGGTGAGTTTGGAAAGGAGAGGCAGCAGCAAATCTGGCAATATTATTATAGGATACAGTCAGCTTGTGAATGTTGGTTTTAGAAAGGTTTGTATAGATGGGTGAGGCATAGAGTAGAGTAGAAATGAGATGAGTTCTGGCTATAGCAGTCCTGGCTGTTGGAGTAAGAAAGGGTTTGATTCTATAGAGGGATCCAAGTTTCTTGTTGACTGTTTTTATTGTACTATTAATATGTGTGTCAAAGTTGAGGTTATTGTCAATAGTTATTCCTAGGAGCTTGGTAGTTGGGTCTGGAGAGATAACAGTGCCATTGTTAGATGTAAGTGTAAATTCTATGGGGGTGGACTTATGTGTTGGGGAGAAGAGTAGCAGTTTTGTTTTCTTAGGATTTAGGAGGAGACAGCGGTTTGTAAACCATTGTTCCACAGTGTTAAATGCGTTCTGGGTTATGGTTTGCAGTTCAATTTGAGAGGTAGCTGAGCAGATAATAGTGGAGTCATCTGCATACTGAATGCAGGTAGTATGAGGAATTGCTGAGTGAAGATCTTTAATATAGATGGAAAATAGGAGCGGCCCTAATATGGAGCCCTGAGGGACACCAAGGGAGATAGGTAGGAGATTTGATAGATTATTGTGCCAGAGTACCGCTTGTTTTCTGTTATTAAGGTAAGATTTGAACCAGTTGATGGTTAATGGGTCAAGGGACAGAGATTGCATGATATGCAAGAGCAGCTGGTGATGAACCATGTCGAAGGCTTTGGATAAATCAACGAATACTGCAGAGGAATGAAAGCTGTTGTTACGATTATTGTAAATACAGTCTGTAAAAGATAGCAGGGCAGTGGTGGTACTATGGTAAGGTTTGAAACCATGTTGACAGTTAGACAGTAGCTTATTTTGGAGAAGGTGGTTTAGAAGTTGTTTCTGAATACATTTTTCCATAATTTTAGCCAGGGGAGATAGCAAGGCTATGGGACAAAAATTAGAGAAATCATTTGAGTTCCCACCTTTGTGTAGAGGAATAATATAAGAAATTTTCCAGATGGTCGGGATATGTCCTTCAGTAATGGTTCTGTTGATAAGAATGGATATAGGGTAGGCTATAGATTTGGCTCCTATTTGAAGGTATTCTGCTGGGAGTTGGTCAGCTGAGGGGGTGGAAGGTTTAAGTTTTATTAGAAGAGAGCAAATAGTAGAAGTAGACACTGGTTGCATATAAAATAGAGTGAGACTAGAAAGGTTTGCCATAATAATTTTGAAGATGATAACTTAGCAAGCAGTTATCACTGGGTGAGTATCCTGAAAATATTGATACTGCATACTGGAATGTCTAAATTAATATAATGAATGAAGTAGTTATTTAGTGATTCTTATTTCAGAATGCTTGCCAGATGAGACTATCAGCTTATCTTTCCCCAACTTCTCTTCTTCATAATGATGCATGTATATTATTACAGAGTCATGACAAGAGGAATAAAATGCAGCATTGCAAATATTAAAAAATAAGGCATGAACTGCAGTATTACATGATGTATAGCATGCATAGGTAATACACAAAATTGTACTTTTACTGACGTGTTTATTATCCTATTTTTTCTCAGTATTTGCTTTACAGTGCTCCAGAGAACATTCAAATGACAATTTAGGTTTGTATATTAATGATAAATGAATACAGACTTTCTGCTAAGTAATGCATACATGTATGACCTCAGTAGGTTGCTAACACACTGAAAAATGACATAGTAGTACTAATTATGAGTTGTGCTGCACTGCTTTTGTGTTTTGGCATAAAGTAATACCAAGGCCACATACAGCAATATTGCAGTGCATCTCTACTGACGTAATTATGTGGACATGACAGTTCTTTATGAAAATGGCAATGGAATATTAACATAAAGCCACTGCCATTAATGAGCAGTAGCACATGCAGTGCAGTATGTTTGCATTTTGTTTTTGTGCAGTGACTAAATTGCACTTAAAAGCATGCTGTGTATGTGATAGCCATGTGCCTCACTCTCATTGTATTACTGTTTGACCATGCCTTTACATATTTCATGTGACTGTTGCCACTTCTATAGTGCCTTTTTAGGCAGTGTTCCATACACTAAATTACCACTTTAACAGCTACAAACAAATGTAATCTGAGGGTCATGCTGCTCAATGCTATAAGCCTAAATCTCAAAATGCACTCACTCGAAGCACTCTTTAAAATGAAGAACATCGACATTTGTGCCGTAACCGAGACCTGGTTCAAGGCAGCAGAAAGCACCCCTGCATTACCAGGCTATAACTCATTCCACACCTTTTGGCCCCAGAACTTGGACCAAAGCTCCAAAGGTGGTGGTGTTTCCATATTCATAAAGGATGGGCACACCTCCAGACTGGTAGCCCAACATAATGCATCAGAGATACGTCACGTACAGCTAACACTGGGTAAGACAGCGATTCAGGTCGTAGCCTGTTATAAGTCTGCAACCATGTCCCAAGACAGTCACTCCACTTTCCTAAGCACCCTGGAAAATATTAGGGTCTAACCTAAACACACTCATAATGGGCGACTTCAACTACCCCTCCATTAACTGGGAAAACTACTCATGTACCAATACACTTGCCCAACATTTCCTGGAATTCATTAATTCCAATTCCCTGGACCAGCTCGTTCTTACCCTGACTAGAGGTAGCAACATCCTTGACCTGGTCATTACTAACATGGGCGACCATTGCTCTATACCAATAGTCAACTCCTCCCTGGTTAAATCAGACCACAAACTAATCACCTCGGAAATACACATCCCTCCCACTCTCCCCCACACAAAGGTACCACCATGAAAAACTTCTCCAAAGCTAACTTTGGGCTCCTAAGAACAGAGGTGGCTAACTTCATGGCACCCATGCAAATGGAGAATAGTTGTATGACCGCCGAATCATACACCAATGCACTGTACGAACACGTACACAAATGCATGGATCGTGCCATACCCAATAGAACCAAGAGGCTCTCCACCAAAAAAGGAAGCCAATCTGGTGGTTCCTGCCATAAACAAACTCTACAACAGAAGGAGGAAAGTGATTCGGAATAAGGTGAAGTCCCAAGACTGGAAAAACTCCCTTATTAGCCTCAACAAAAAGTTGAGATCCCTCATCAAATTCTCTAAAGCTAGCTATGAAAACAGAATAGCAGCAGATAGTAAAGACAACCACAAGGCCTTCTATATTTATGTAAAGAACCTCCACGACAATACCCAGATTTGCTCTGAGGTACTGCACGATGGTACCTTTTATATCGAGCCAACAGATATTGCTAACATACTGGCTAACAGATTCAGTGCCAGCTCCCCCCAAAGGACTAATCACAATACCAGTAGATTGCCAGGCACACAGTATTACTGCTGCACAGGTTAAAACAGCACTATCCAAGGCCAAGAATACAACTTCTATGGGACCTGACAATATCCCTGGCTGTGTTCTACATGAACTACAGAGTGAACTGGCACCTCACCTGTGTGCCCTGTTCAATCACAGCCTCACCTCAGGCTTTGTCCCTACCGAATGGAGCACTGCTATAGTCATCCTTCTCCACAAAGGAGGAGTGATTACAGACCCTGGGAACTATCGCCCCATTAGCCTGTCAAGTTTGATATACAAAGCTAAGGAATGCATCATCATGGACCTAATAAACAAGGATATATGGAATCTCCAAACTCTGGATCCCACACAGTTTGGTTTTGTGAAGGGTAGATCATGCCTGCTCAACTTGGTCAACTTCTTTGAGTCAGTCACCAGAGCTGTGGATGAAGGCAAGGTGGTTCATACAGCCTACCTTGATCTAACCAAGGCCTTTGATATTATTCCCCACTCAGGAATCACAGGAAAAACTCACTAAGCTAGGCATCAACCCCTATATCAATAGGTGGGGTGCAAACTGGCTCACAGACAGAACCCACAGTGTGAATGTAGTTGACTCCGAGTTAGACTGCCGACCAATCATGAGTGGAGTCCCACAGGGATCAGTCCTGGGTCCTGTTCTGTTTGGTATCTACTTCTCAGAAGTCCAGTCCAAGATGAAGGGACTCTGGCTGACAAAGTTCGCAGATGATTGCAAGTTGGGAGCCATTATTAATTCCCCAAGTGATGTTGACATCCTACAGAAAGGCCTCACTGAGACCATCAACTGGTGTCAGAACCATGGCCTTAAGCTCAATGCCAAAAAATGTGTCATCATCCCCTTTGGGAAAAACCCAGTTCCCATGAACTACCACATTGATGGTAGTCCACTGAACACAGAAGGCATTATAATAGATCTGGGAACACAGGTTGACAACAACCTCTCTTTTGACCAGCACACTGCCACTGTGGTCAGAAAGTCCTTCTATGTGGCATATCTCATTACTAAGAATTTAGCATCTAGGAAGAAAGAGATAATTGTTTCCCTCTACTCTTTCTTCATTAGGCCAATCATTGTGTACAATGCCCCATTTGGCATGTACCTCACTAGACACCTGGAACAACTGGAGAGGCTGCAAAAGTACCTCACAAAGAGGATCCTAGGCCTTAAACACTTGTCCTATATGGACAGACTCAAAAAACTCCAACTATTCTCTGTCTCATATGGCCTACTTAGAGCCGATCTCTGCTTGACTTACAAAGCCATGTCTGACCTAGCTCTGTTAGAAATGCTACATCTAAAGAAATCCCAATCCCTCCGCACCACACATTCCAGAGACCTCAACCTCTTTACCACTATCAACAGAACATGCTGGAGGGACAGGTTCGTATTCCAGAGACTCCCCATGCTATGGAATAGACTTCCCATACATGTCAAACAGAGCACCTCACTGGCCCTCTTCAAGAAGAACATTGATGAGTGGATGGGAAATAGAAAATTCACCCCAGGGATCACTCCAGTGGCTCTACTCGACAGAAGCACTGGAAACTAAGGTTGGTTTGCACGATGCCAGGCTAATCCTTTGGGTTAGGCTTGTAAAGGCTCCAGGGCCATTAGCCTAGTACACACCTATGAACCTATGTCTTCAAGAATAAATGTTCCTCTTTGTCAGATAAATGTGTTATGTACAAATGAGATATCCTTAGTGATTTTGTAATTTATGTCTGAATATGTTACTATGTTTCACGGAGTAGTTTTCACCATGTAAACAATCTTCTCATTGATTAACAACATAGGAAGAATAGCCACATGATATGCTTACTTACTAATGGCAATGGTTTGAAAATTACACATATAAAGGTACTGAGAAAATGCAGTCCAGTTGACCTAGTGTTATTGACAATATGTACCATAATGCTAGAGCTGTGCAGACCAAAACTTGAATGAACAGTGCAAAATTGTCAATGTGGTTTTGGCAACAAAATCTATAGCTGTTGTTGCTCAGATGCCATTTACAAAGGTGTTAAAGCAGTCAGGTCAAATGATTAGATGTGTAGTGTATCCCATTGAAGATAGTACGTTAAACAACATACAGTGCATTCAGCCAGAGCATTTACCTCTGAAGTCTGGAAATATCAACATTAAGAATTTTGATGGCAATGATTACAGTTTCCATGTTATTTTCTCCACCGAAGCAAATGTATCAAGTTTTTGTCAGTCTAAATTCAAGTTCAACTGATGGAACATTTCCTTTACAAACAGAGTAAGGCAGGCAGATCTACACAGTACATGCCTCATCGCAAAATGATAAAAAAGCAGTATCGTACCACTTGTATCTGTTATTTTTCCTTTGAATATGAGGTGGCATACATGTTTTGGCATGCAATACATGAAAATTATTCCTCCCAAAGGGTTTGGTTTTCACTGCAAGTTGTACTTAGTGTGAAAGGGCACAGTAAATAGTATCAGGCACAATCTACCACAGGAAAGGGAGCTAGTTTAAATTATACTAGATTATCTGAGGATAGGTGCAGTGTTTATATTTGAATACCTTATTTGGAAATTACATTTCCTTTGATTTATTAGCCAAACAACTGTCAGCAGATGATTTCCTAGCACCTGAAGATATGGAGCAAATATTCCCCGAAAAAAATGCAAGACATGCCTGCAAGTGTCTATATACATTGTGAGATTTTTAATAATTATATTTTAGTACATCTACAGTGATAGAGTATTTGTCAGGCATCTGTATCACATTTTGCTATGTGATTCAAGAATCACCACACCATTTAGGACTTCCCACAGATCAAAATGAGGTGGAAAACTGGTACAGGAGAATAAGGGCTCTCCTTGAAGTGTTCCTTTATCTTAGTAGAGAGATATACTTCACATCATGCAGTTGGAGCAGAACCACATACAGGAAGCGAGGAAATGCATGGTTCTCTGCATGTCTTCATCACCAAAAAGAAGGTTGATCGACAGATATCAGTGGTCTACAAACCTACATGAAAGATAAGACATTTATAACACAGGGCTTAGCAGAGGTAGTAATGTAGCACTGCTCACACTGAGTACAACTTTATGAACTACTATCTGACAGTACAGACAAGCACCTCATCAGGGCATCAATGCCATAAGCATGTTAACATGTATATTTACTAAGCACCTCATCAGGGCATCAATGTAATAAGCATGTTAACATGTATATTTACTAAGCACCTCATCAGGGCATCAATGCCATAAGCATGTTAACATGTATATTTACTAAGCACCTCATCAGGGCATCAATGTAATAAGCATGTTGATATTTATATTTACTTACCTCTCAGATAATTATCACATCAGAGCATCAATGTAATAAGTTACTACACAGCTTCTACACAGACAGGGACTAAAGGTGGAGTGTCTCTATTTACATCAAAAATAAATATAGCTCAAGGCTGGTCAAACAGGACAATGGACTTGAGCTGCTCCATGTTTAAATCACCATAGGCAAAATTCAATACCACTTCCTTGCAAGTTATAGGTCACCCTGTATAACCCAGGAAATCCATACTATGGATTTAAACTTATTGGAAAAACTCACCATCTAACCCAGTACCATATTCATGGGCAACTTTAATTACCCCACTATTAACTGGGAATCCTATACAACACCAAATGTTGAGGCACAGAGATTCCTGGATTTTGTGAACACAAACTCCCTGGACCAGATAGTCAGTACACCAACCAGGGGTGCAACCATACTAGATCTGGTCCTCACTAATATGGGAGAGTGCTGCACACTCCCTACTGTAATGTCTTTTCTGGTAAGATCAGACCACAAAATTGTCTCCTTTGAAGTAAAAATAAAGCCTGGGCCCCCAGCTAAATTTATAATATTCAGAAACTACTCTAACACTAACCTCCTGCTATTAAGTAATAACCTGGCAAAATTTCAAGCCCCCATAAACACTGAGAACACAGCTTATATGCAGAACTGTTTACAGAAACCATGTATAAGCATGTTAATAGCTGCACAGAGGCAGCTCTACCCACCAGGAAGAAGTACAGAACTAACTCAATAACAAGCCACCCTGATGGTATCACAAAATCAATAGGCTGTATGACATAATGAAGAAAATCATAGCAGAAATTAGGCGCTGCAGCACCCAGCAGGATAAAAGTACTCTCATCAAACTAAACAATCAACTCAGAGGACAGATAAAGTCTACCAAAGCCACATTTGAGGTAAATTTGGCCTCCCAGGCCAAGGACAACCACAAGACATTCTTTTTGTATGTGTACAACCTCAAAGGCAATACATAATTGTGGGCAGAGGTCATTGTAAATGGAGCCATCTACATTGAGCCAGAAGATATAGCAAACCTACTGGCTGATAAATTCAGCTCCAACTTTACTCCTGTCTCCCCTTCAAACTTTCCTCAGGAAATGCCACAAATATAATTCCCCCTGCTATCACTAGGGAACAGGTCTTTAATGCTCTCTCTAAGGCCAAAAATACTGCATCAGTCGGCCAGGCAATATCACAGGATGCCTTCATAATAGCATGAAACATGACCTATCAGGCCCCCTGGAATTGCTATTTAACTATTGCCTCCAAACAGGCTTTGTGCCTCATAAAAGGAGAACAGCAACAGTCATCCCTCTGCACAAAGGTGGACCATCTACAGACCCTGGAAACTACAAATCCAATAGTCGCACTAATCTTATATGTAAAGCCATGGAAAGAATTATTATGGAAATGATCAATAGTGATATAGTAAACCTCCAGACACTGGACCCAATCCAGTTTGGTTTCAAGGGCAAGTCATGCCTACTCAACCTGATGAACATCTTTGAGAAGGTCACCAAAGGAATGGATGAGAGCAAAATGGTTCACATCGCCTACCTTGACTGGCCAATGCATTAGATTAGGTACAAACCCATATGTCATCCGGTGGATAACCAAATGGATCACAGGCAGGACCCAGGAAGTTAGAACTGGGGAGTCTACTTTGACAAAGAGGCTAGTCTCAAGTGGAGACCTTCGGGCATCAGTCCTTGGACTGCTCCTTTTTGGTATTTACTTCTCTGAAGTCAATGCAAATTTCAGTGGTCTTTGGCTGACTATTTACTAATGACTGCAAATAAGGAGTTGTCATTGAATCCCACACTGACACAAATGTTTTCCAGGAAGGGCTGGCACAGACAAATAACTGGTGTCAAAGCCATGGACTAAAACTAAATGCCAAGAAATGCATAATATTATCCTTCGTGAAGTCATCCACCCCTGGTAACTATCATATTGACAACATACCCCTTAGAGCTGACCCAGTAGTCAGGGACTTAGGGACACACATAGACAGTAATCAAGCCTTTAACCCTCAAGTGAGGAAATCATTCTATGTTGCACAATTTATAAACTAAGGTATGGCATCTAAATGCAACAAAGTCATTGTTCCACTCTATTTGGCATTTATCAGATTTATCATTGAGTACAATGCCCCCTTTGGTATGTACCTAACCAGGTATATCCAACAATAGCAATGTTCACAGAGGTTCCTCATTAAAGGAATATGGGTCTATATCACATTATCAAAGTTTCAGAACTTCGAACACCATATCGTCAACACCATATGATCGAAGTACCGAAACTTCGAAAATGAAAAAAAAAAACTAACTGCTGTGAGCAGGGGGGCAAGCCCCTCTACACCCACCACATGGGGGCTGCACCCCCAACACCTCACGCTACTTAAATAAACCAACTCTGAGATCGTGCTACAGCATAGGAAAGGGAAACCTTCCCTTTCCTGCACTTAACTCCGGTAAAGTGCAATCTTGGAGTTGGTATATTTAAGTAGCAGGTGGTGCTGGGGGACTTGCCCCCCTGTTACAGCAATTACTTTTGTTTTTTATGTTTTTTTTTTTTTTTTTTTTTGTTACATTTTCAAAGTTTCAATACTTTGATCATATGGTGTCGACGACCATATGGTGTTCGAAGTTCTGAAACTTTGATAATGTAATATAGACCCAGGAATACAGGACATAAATAAAATGTCCTATGCAGACCACCTCAAGGCTGTATCACTGTATCACTGTATTCTGTTATCTATAGGCTTTTGAGGGGAGATCTATACCTGGAATACAGGGCATTGTCAGACCCCACTCTGATGGACCTCCTGCATATCCACAAAACAAACAGCACCAGAATTACCAGTTCTAAAGACTTAAACCTTGCCTGTGATATAAATAGAACCTGCTGGAGAGACAGGTTTGTATCATAGAGACTACCCCATCTCTGGAATAGGCTCCCCATCCATGTGAAGCAGAGTTCCTCCCTAACCCCGTTCAAGTGCAATTTGGACAATTGGATGGGGAACAGGGAATTCATTCCTGGTTTGGCACCTATGTCTCTAATTCACAGGCAACCTGTAAATGGTTCATCTCCCAGGCCCCTGCTTGTAAATGTTTCATCTCCCAAGCTTACATTTATTAAGGGTATCAGAACTTGACAGAGATTTGGAATGCATGGTAGACTTAAAAAGGCCCTTGTGGTCGTTAGCCTAGTAAACACCTATGAACCTATGACATTTATATTTACTTACCTCTCAGATAAGCAACACATCAGGGCATCAATATAATAAGTATTTTGACATTTGTATTTTACTTATCTCTCAGATAACTTAATAAAGCAATGCCCAAATTCAGCACTAATTTATGGAGACTTTCAACACAAAGTAATTCACATGGTTATCAGCACACATAGAGATAAAAAAAATGCATGAGCACATTGTGTTGAGCTATAGCTCAACAATTGTATATGTAAACTAAAAGTAATGGGGGATGGAGAGTGAGACCATCAGAATATTGGGATGGGTGGTCAGGAGGTCGAGATGCAGAACATATAAAAACAAACAAGGGAGTCTTGCACTATGGCTGGTAGTCTTAATTTGTAATGCCAAGAGTCTGGGTGAATGATGGGAGAGCTATAAACGGTGATGCAGGAATGCAGGCTGGGCATGCTCTTAGCACAAAATTGTGGGTCAAAGACAAGAGAAATGATGAGGTACAGAGTTTTGTTGATGCATATTGATAAAAAAATGAGAGAAAGGGAGATAAGGGAGTGGACATCTCATGTCAGTTCTGAAAGGAAAAGTCAGGAGCACAAGCTAAACTTTTCAGGAAATCAAGTCATATAATTATTGCTTTATGTCATTAATTGTATTAATGGTATATAGACACACACACACACACATCTAGTTTTTGGATTATAATAGTTTATATTCTGTAGTTTCAAATGTTAGCTATATTTAGAGTAGGATTGTCTTACTCTGTAAGAGAACCATAATCTTGAATGCATACAGATTGTCATCAGCTATTAACTACAGCACATAAATGTGTATAACATATTCCTTTTAAATAACACATAAATCTATCTTTCTCCCTCTCTCTCTGTATATATATATATATATATATAGCTGTGTGCCAGAAGATCAATGTTTCAGTATGCTGACTTTCAGAAAGTTAAAAGAAACAATATGATTAATGTTCTGAAACATTGAAAATAAAACAAACACCAAACAATTTTTTTGTAGTAGGGCAAGCCCCTCTCCCACATCCTCACACCTCCCACTAATTACATGTACCAACTCTGAGATCTTACTACTGTGGGAAAAGGGCAAACCCCATCGTACCACAATCTCCTCCCTACTAACCATTCAACTTTTCAGAATGTTGATCATATAGGCTTGACCTGATGAAAGAAACTTTCTGATCCAAGACCTGTATATATCTACCTGTCCATACACACATATATATGTGTTTGTGTGTGTGTGTGTGTGAGTGTGTGTGTGTGTGTGTGTGTGTGTGTGTGTGTGTGTGTGTGTGTGTGTGTGTGTGTGTGTGTGTGTGTGTGTGTGTGTGTGTGTGTGTGTGTGTGTGTGTGTGTGTGTGTGTGTGTGCATATATATATATATATATATATATATATATATATATATATATATATATATATATATATATTTACACACACACATACATGATTTACATATGTATGATCAAACTAAGACTGACCATACATAAGAACGAATTACAAACACGTCAGACATTTGAAAGAAATAAAAAGTAAAACCAATACCTTTCTTGATCTTTATACTAAGCCCCCCGCCCCCCCATAACACTAAGCTCCAATTTGTCTGAATAGTGGCAGTGTTATGGGAGGGATTATTTTGTAAAATAGGGTGTGGGAT